>NW_027436553.1:600000-792895 GCF_031877795.1 Strix aluco
GGGAAGCAGAAGTGTTCACATTGCTTCGCAGAATCGCTTTTGTGCAGAAAACAGTAACACTTGTTCAGAACGAAAGAAAGCACAGAGCCCCAGATTTTATGTTGTCCTGGAGAGCTTGCAGAGTACTGGGGAAAGACAGGCAGAGAATTCCCTGCTAGCACCTTCTCTGTGCCTGTTCACATTGCTTCGCAGAATCGCTTTTGTGCAGAAAACAGTAACACTTGTTCAGAACGAAAGAAAGCATGAGCCCCAGAATTTATGTTGTCCTGGGGAGCTTGCAGAGCACTGGGGAAAGGCAGGCAGAGAATTCCCTGCTAGCACCTTCTCTGTGCCTGTTCACATTGCTTGGCAGAATCGCTTTTGTGCAGAAAACAGTAACACTTGTTCAGAACGAAAGAAAGCACAGAGCCCCAGATTCTATGTTGTCCTGGAGAGCTTGCAGAGCACTGGGGAAAGGCAGGCAGAGAATTCCCTGCTAGCACCTTCTCTGTGCCTGGGAAGCAGAAGTGTTCACATTGCTTGGCAGAATCGCTTTTGTGCAGAAAACAGTAACACTTGTTCAGAAAGAAAGAAAGCACAGAGCCCCAGATTTGCTGTTGTCCTGGAGAGCTTGCAGAGCACTGGGGAAAGGCAGGCAGAGAATTCCCTGCTAGCACCTTCTCTGTGCCTGTTCACATTGCTTCGCAGAATCGCTTTTGTGCAGAAAACAGTAACACTTGTTCAGAAAGAAAGAAAGCATGAGCCCCAGATTTTATGTTGTCCTGGAGAGCTTGCAGAGCACCGGGGAAAGGCAGGCAGAGAATTCCCTGCTAGCACCTTCTCTGTGCCTGTTCACATTGCTTCGCAAGAATCGCTTTTGTGCAGAAAACAGTAACACTTGTTCAGAACGACAGAAAGCACAGAGCCCCAGATTCTATGTTGTCCTGGAGAGCTTGCAGAGCACTGGGGAAAGGCAGGCAGAGAATTCCTTGCTAGCACCTTCTCTGTGCCTGGGAAGCAGAAGTGTTCACATTGCTTGGCAGCATCGCTTTTGTGCAGAAAACACTAACACTTGTTCAGAAGGAAACAAAGCACAGAGCCCCAGATTCTATGTTGTCCTGGAGAGCTTGCAGAGCACTGGGGAAAGGCAGGCAGAGAATTCCCTGCTAGCACCTTCTCTGTGCCTGTTCACATTGCTTCGCAGAATCGCTTTTGTGCAGAAAACAGTAACACTTGTTCAGAACGAAAGAAAGCACAGAGCCCCAGATTTTATGTTGTCCTGGAGAGCTTGCAGAGCACTGGGGAAAGGCAGGCAGAGAATTCCCTGATAGCACCTTCTCTGTGCCTGTTCACATTGCTTCGCAGAATCGCTTTTGTGCAGAAAACAGTAACACTTGTTCAGAAAGAAAGAAAGCATGAGCCCCAGATTTTATGTTGTCCTGGAGAGCTTGCAGAGCACCGGGGAAAGGCAGGCAGAGAATTCCCTGCTAGCACCTTCTCTGTGCCTGTTCACATTGCTTCGCAAGAATCGCTTTTGTGCAGAAAACAGTAACACTTGTTCAGAACGAAAGAAAGCACAGAGCCCCAGATTCTATGTTATCCTGGAGAGCTTGCAGAGCACTGGGGAAAGGCAGGCAGAGAATTCCCTGCTAGCACCTTCTCTGTACCTGTTCACATTGCTTCGCAGAATCGCTTTTGTGCAGAAAACAGTAACACTTGTTCAGAACGAAAGAAAGCACAGAGCCCCAGATTCTGTGTTGTCCTGGAGAGCTTGCACAGCACTGGGGAAAGGCAGGCAGAGAATTCCCTGCTAGCACCTTCTATGCGCCTGGGAAGCAGAAGTGTTCACATTGCTTCGCAGAATCGCTTTTGTGCAGAAAACAGTAACACTTGTTCAGAAGGAAAGAAAGCACAGAGCCCCAGATTTTATGTTGTCCTGGAGAGCTTGCAGAGCACTGGGGAAAGGCAGGCAGAGAATTCCCTGCTAGCACCTTCTCTGTGCCTGTTCACATTGCTTCGCAGAATCGCTTTTGTGCAGAAAATAGTAACACTTGTTCAGAAAGAAAGAAAGCATGAGCCCCAGATTTTATGTTGTCCTGGAGAGCTTGCAGAGCACCGGGGAAAGGCAGGCAGAGAATTCCCTGCTAGCACCTTCTCTGTGCCTGTTCACATTGCTTCGCAGAATCACTTTTGTGCAGAAAACAGTAACACTTGTTCAGAACGAAAGAAAGCACAGAGCCCCGGATTCTATGTTGCCCTGGAGAGCTTGCACAGCACTGGGGAAAGGCAGGCAGAGAATTCCTTGCTAGCACCTTCTCTGTGCCTGGGAAGCAGAAGTGTTCACATTGCTTCGCAGAATCGCTTTTGTGCAGAAAACAGTAACACTTGTTCAGAACGAAAGAAAGCACAGAGCCCCAGATTCTGTGTTGTCCTGGAGAGCTTGCAGAGCACTGGGGAAAGGCAGGCAGAGAATTCCCTGCTAGCACCTTCTCTGTGCCTGGGAAGCAGAAGTGTTCACATTGCTTCGCAGAATCGCTTTTGTGCAGAAAACAGTAACACTTGTTCAGAAGGAAAGAAAGCACAGAGCCCCAGATTTGCTGTTGTCTTGGAGAGCTTGCAGAGCACTGGGGAAAGGCAGGCAGAGAATTCCCTGCTAGCACCTTCTCTGTGCCTGTTCACATTGCTTGGCAGAATCGCTTTTGTGCAGAAAACAGTAACACTTGTTCAGAAGGAAAGAAAGCACGAGCCCCGGATTCTATGTTGCCCTGGAGAGCTTGCACAGCACTGGGGAAAGGCAGGCAGAGAATTCCTTGCTAGCACCTTCTCTGTGCCTGGGAAGCAGATGTGTTCACATTGCTTCGCAGAATCGCTTTTGTGCAGAAAACACTAACACTTGTTCAGAATGAAAGAAAGCACAGAGCCCCAAATTTTATGTTGTCCTGGAGAGCTTGCAGAGCACTGGGGAAAGGCAGGCAGAGAATTCCCTGCTAGCACCTTCTCTGTGCCTGTTCACATTGCTTCGCAGAATCGCTTTTGTGCAGAAAACACTAACACTTGTTCAGAACGAAAGAAAGCACAGAGCCCCAGATTCTATGTTGTCCTGGAGAGCTTGCAGAGCACTGGGGAAAGGCAGGCAGAGAATTCCCTGCTAGCACCTTCTCTGTGCCTGTTCACATTGCTTCGCAGAATCGCTTTTGTGCAGAAAACACTAACACTTGTTCAGAACGAAAGAAAGCATGAGCCCCAGATTTGCTGTTGTCCTGGAGAGCTTGCAGAGCACTGGGGAAAGGCAGGCAGAGAATTCCCTGCTAGCACCTTCTCTGTGCCTGGGAAGCAGAAGTGTGCACATTGCTTCGCAGAATCGCTTTTGTGCAGAAAACAGTAACACTTGTTCAGAACGAAAGAAAGCACAGAGCCCCAGATTTTATGTTGTCCTGGAGAGCTTGCAGAGTACTGGGGAAAGGCAGGCAGAGAATTCCCTGCTAGCACCTTCTCTGTGCCTGTTCACATTGCTTCGCAGAATCGCTTTTGTGCAGAAAACACTAACACTCGTTCAGAATGAAAGAAAGCACAGAGCCCCAGATTTTATGTTGTCCTGGAGAGCTTGCAGAGCACTGGGGAAAGGCAGGCAGAGAATTCCCTGCTAGCACCTTCTCTGTGCCTGTTCACATTGCTTCGCAGAATCGCTTTTGTGCAGAAAACACTAACACTTGTTCAGAACGAAAGAAAGCATGAGCCCCAGATTTGCTGTTGTCCTGGAGAGCTTGCAGAGCACTGGGGAAAGGCAGGCAGAGAATTCCCTGCTAGCACCTTCTCTGTGCCTGGGAAGCAGAAGTGTTCACATTGCTTCGCAGAATCGCTTTTGTGCAGAAAACAGTAACACTTGTTCAGAACGAAAGAAAGCACAGAGCCCCAGATTTTATGTTGTCCTGGAGAGCTTGCAGAGTACTGGGGAAAGACAGGCAGAGAATTCCCTGCTAGCACCTTCTCTGTGCCTGTTCACATTGCTTCGCAGAATCGCTTTTGTGCAGAAAACAGTAACACTTGTTCAGAACGAAAGAAAGCATGAGCCCCAGAATTTATGTTGTCCTGGGGAGCTTGCAGAGCACTGGGGAAAGGCAGGCAGAGAATTCCCTGCTAGCACCTTCTCTGTGCCTGTTCACATTGCTTGGCAGAATCGCTTTTGTGCAGAAAACAGTAACCCTTGTTCAGAACGAAAGAAAGCACAGAGCCCCAGATTCTATGTTGTCCTGGAGAGCTTGCAGAGCACTGGGGAAAGGCAGGCAGAGAATTCCCTGCTAGCACCTTCTCTGTGCCTGGGAAGCAGAAGTGTTCACATTGCTTGGCAGAATCGCTTTTGTGCAGAAAACAGTAACACTTGTTCAGAAAGAAAGAAAGCACAGAGCCCCAGATTTGCTGTTGTCCTGGAGAGCTTGCAGAGCACTGGGGAAAGGCAGGCAGAGAATTCCCTGCTAGCACCTTCTCTGTGCCTGTTCACATTGCTTCGCAGAATCGCTTTTGTGCAGAAAACAGTAACACTTGTTCAGAAAGAAAGAAAGCATGAGCCCCAGATTTTATGTTGTCCTGGAGAGCTTGCAGAGCACCGGGGAAAGGCAGGCAGAGAATTCCCTGCTAGCACCTTCTCTGTGCCTGTTCACATTGCTTCGCAAGAATCGCTTTTGTGCAGAAAACAGTAACACTTGTTCAGAACGACAGAAAGCACAGAGCCCCAGATTCTATGTTGTCCTGGAGAGCTTGCAGAGCACTGGGGAAAGGCAGGCAGAGAATTCCTTGCTAGCACCTTCTCTGTGCCTGGGAAGCAGAAGTGTTCACATTGCTTGGCAGCATCGCTTTTGTGCAGAAAACACTAACACTTGTTCAGAAGGAAACAAAGCACAGAGCCCCAGATTCTATGTTGTCCTGGAGAGCTTGCAGAGCACTGGGGAAAGGCAGGCAGAGAATTCCCTGCTAGCACCTTCTCTGTGCCTGTTCACATTGCTTCGCAGAATCGCTTTTGTGCAGAAAACACTAACACTTGTTCAGAACGAAAGAAAGCATGAGCCCCAGATTTGCTGTTGTCCTGGAGAGCTTGCAGAGCACTGGGGAAAGGCAGGCAGAGAATTCCCTGCTAGCACCTTCTCTGTGCCTGGGAAGCAGAAGTGTTCACATTGCTTCGCAGAATCGCTTTTGTGCAGAAAACAGTAACACTTGTTCAGAACGAAAGAAAGCACAGAGCCCCAGATTTTATGTTGTCCTGGAGAGCTTGCAGAGTACTGGGGAAAGACAGGCAGAGAATTCCCTGCTAGCACCTTCTCTGTGCCTGTTCACATTGCTTCGCAGAATCGCTTTTGTGCAGAAAACAGTAACACTTGTTCAGAACGAAAGAAAGCATGAGCCCCAGAATTTATGTTGTCCTGGGGAGCTTGCAGAGCACTGGGGAAAGGCAGGCAGAGAATTCCCTGCTAGCACCTTCTCTGTGCCTGTTCACATTGCTTGGCAGAATCGCTTTTGTGCAGAAAACAGTAACACTTGTTCAGAACGAAAGAAAGCACAGAGCCCCAGATTCTATGTTGTCCTGGAGAGCTTGCAGAGCACTGGGGAAAGGCAGGCAGAGAATTCCCTGCTAGCACCTTCTCTGTGCCTGGGAAGCAGAAGTGTTCACATTGCTTGGCAGAATCGCTTTTGTGCAGAAAACAGTAACACTTGTTCAGAAAGAAAGAAAGCACAGAGCCCCAGATTTGCTGTTGTCCTGGAGAGCTTGCAGAGCACTGGGGAAAGGCAGGCAGAGAATTCCCTGCTAGCACCTTCTCTGTGCCTGTTCACATTGCTTCGCAGAATCGCTTTTGTGCAGAAAACAGTAACACTTGTTCAGAAAGAAAGAAAGCATGAGCCCCAGATTTTATGTTGTCCTGGAGAGCTTGCAGAGCACCGGGGAAAGGCAGGCAGAGAATTCCCTGCTAGCACCTTCTCTGTGCCTGTTCACATTGCTTCGCAAGAATCGCTTTTGTGCAGAAAACAGTAACACTTGTTCAGAACGACAGAAAGCACAGAGCCCCAGATTCTATGTTGTCCTGGAGAGCTTGCAGAGCACTGGGGAAAGGCAGGCAGAGAATTCCTTGCTAGCACCTTCTCTGTGCCTGGGAAGCAGAAGTGTTCACATTGCTTGGCAGCATCGCTTTTGTGCAGAAAACACTAACACTTGTTCAGAAGGAAACAAAGCACAGAGCCCCAGATTCTATGTTGTCCTGGAGAGCTTGCAGAGCACTGGGGAAAGGCAGGCAGAGAATTCCCTGCTAGCACCTTCTCTGTGCCTGTTCACATTGCTTCGCAGAATCGCTTTTGTGCAGAAAACAGTAACACTTGTTCAGAACGAAAGAAAGCACAGAGCCCCAGATTCTATGTTGTCCTGGAGAGCTTGCACAGCACTGGGGAAAGGCAGGCAGAGAATTCCCTGCTAGCACCTTCTCTGTGCCTGGGAAGCAGAAGTGTTCACATTGCTTCGCAGAATCGCTTTTGTGCAGAAAACAGTAACACTTGTTCAGAACGAAAGAAAGCACAGAGCCCCAGATTTGCTGTTGTCTTGGAGAGCTTGCAGAGCACTGGGGAAAGGCAGGCAGAGAATTCCCTGCTAGCACCTTCTCTGTGCCTGTTCACATTGCTTCGCAGAATCGCTTTTGTGCAGAAAACAGTAACACTTGTTCAGAAAGAAAGAAAGCATGAGCCCCAGATTTTATGTTGTCCTGGAGAGCTTGCAGAGCACCGGGGAAAGGCAGGCAGAGAATTCCCTGCTAGCACCTTCTCTGTGCCTGTTCACATTGCTTCGCAGAATCGCTTTTGTGCAGAAAACACTAACACTTGTTCAGAACGAAAGAAAGCACAGAGCCCCAGATTCTATGTTGTCCTGGAGAGCTTGCAGAGCACTGGGGAAAGGCAGGCAGAGAATTCCTTGCTAGCACCTTCTCTGTGCCTGGGAAGCAGAAGTGTTCACATTGCTTGGCAGCATCGCTTTTGTGCAGAAAACACTAACACTTGTTCAGAAGGAAACAAAGCACAGAGCCCCAGATTTTATGTTGTGCTGGAGAGCTTGCAGAGCACTGGGGAAAGGCAGGCAGAGAATTCCCTGCTAGCACCTTCTCTGTGCCTGTTCACATTGCTTCGCAGAATCGCTTTTGTGCAGAAAACAGTAACACTTGTTCAGAACGAAAGAAAGCACAGAGCCCCAGATTCTATGTTGTCCTGGAGAGCTTGCACAGCACTGGGGAAAGGCAGGCAGAGAATTCCCTGCTAGCACCTTCTCTGTGCCTGGGAAGCAGAAGTGTTCACATTGCTTCGCAGAATCGCTTTTGTGCAGAAAACAGTAACACTTGTTCAGAACGAAAGAAAGCATGAGCCCCAGATTTTATGTTGTCCTGGGGAGCTTGCAGAGCACTGGGGAAAGGCAGGCAGAGAATTCCCTGCTAGCACCTTCTCTGTGCCTGTTCACATTGCTTCGCAGAATCGCTTTTGTGCAGAAAACAGTAACACTTGTTCAGAACGAAAGAAAGCACAGAGCCCCAGATTCTATGTTGTCCTGGAGAGCTTGCAGAGCACTGGGGAAAGGCAGGCAGAGAATTCCTTGCTAGCACCTTCTCTGCGCCTGGGAAGCAGAAGTGTTCACATTGCTTCGCAGAATCGCTTTTGTGCAGAAAACAGTAACACTTGTTCAGAACGAAAGAAAGCACAGAGCCCCAGATTCTATGTTGTCCTGGAGAGCTTGCAGAGCACTGGGGAAAGGCAGGCAGAGAATTCCCTGCTAGCACCTTCTCTGTGCCTGTTCACATTGCTTCGCAGAATCGCTTTTGTGCAGAAAACAGTAACACTTGTTCAGAAAGAAAGAAAGCATGAGCCCCAGATTTTATGTTGTCCTGGAGAGCTTGCAGAGCACCGGGGAAAGGCAGGCAGAGAATTCCCTGCTAGCACCTTCTCTGTGCCTGTTCACATTGCTTCGCAGAATCGCTTTTGTGCAGAAAACAGTAACACTTGTTCAGAACGAAAGAAAGCACAGAGCCCCGGATTCTATGTTGCCCTGGAGAGCTTGCACAGCACTGGGGAAAGGCAGGCAGAGAATTCCTTGCTAGCACCTTCTCTGTGCCTGGGAAGCAGAAGTGTTCACATTGCTTCGCAGAATCGCTTTTGTGCAGAAAACAGTAACACTTGTTCAGAAGGAAAGAAAGCACAGAGCCCCAGATTTTATGTTGTCCTGGAGAGCTTGCAGAGCACTGGGGAAAGGCAGGCAGAGAATTCCTTGCTAGCACCTTCTCTGTGCCTGGGAAGCAGAAGTGTTCACATTGCTTCGCAGAATCGCTTTTGTGCAGAAAACAGTAACACTTGTTCAGAAGGAAAGAAAGCACAGAGCCCCAGATTTTATGTTGTCCTGGAGAGCTTGCAGAGCACTGGGGAAAGGCAGGCAGAGAATTCCCTGCTAGCACCTTCTCTGTGCCTGTTCACATTGCTTCGCAGAATCGCTTTTGTGCAGAAAACAGTAACACTTGTTCAGAACGAAAGAAAGCACAGAGCCCCAGATTCTATGTTGTCCTGGAGAGCTTGCAGAGCACTGGGGAAAGGCAGGCAGAGAATTCCCTGCTAGCATCTTCTCTGTGCCTGTTCACATTGCTTCGCAGAATCGCTTTTGTGCAGAAAACAGTAACACTTGTTCAGAACGAAAGAAAGCACAGAGCCCCAGATTCTATGTTGTCCTGGAGAGCTTGCAGAGCACTGGGGAAAGGCAGGCAGAGAATTCCCTGCTAGCACCTTCTCTGTGCCTGGGAAGCAGAAGTGTTCACATTGCTTGGCAGAATCGCTTTTGTGCAGAAAACACTAACACTTGTTCAGAACGAAAGAAAGCACAGAGCCCCAGATTTTATGTTGTCCTGGAGAGCTTGCAGAGCACTGGGGAAAGGCAGGCAGAGAATTCCCTGCTAGCATCTTCTCTGTGCCTGTTCACATTGCTTCGCAGAATCGCTTTTGTGCAGAAAACAGTAACACTTGTTCAGAACGAAAGAAAGCACAGAGCCCCAGATTCTATGTTGTCCTGGAGAGCTTGCAGAGCACTGGGGAAAGGCAGGCAGAGAATTCCCTGCTAGCACCTTCTCTGTGCCTGGGAAGCAGAAGTGTTCACATTGCTTCGCAGAATCGCTTTTGTGCAGAAAACACTAACAAGTTGTTCAGAAGGAAAGAAAGCACAGAGCCCCAGATTTGCTGTTGTCTTGGAGAGCTTGCAGAGCACTGGGGAAAGGCAGGCAGAGAATTCCCTGCTAGCACCTTCTCTGTGCCTGTTCACATTGCTTCGCAGAATCGCTTTTGTGCAGAAAACAGTAACACTTGTTCAGAAAGAAAGAAAGCACAGAGCCCCAGATTTTATGTTGTCCTGGAGAGCTTGCAGAGCACCGGGGAAAGGCAGGCAGAGAATTCCCTGCTAGCACCTTCTCTGTGCCTGTTCACATTGCTTCGCAAGAATCGCTTTGTGCAGAAAACAGTAACACTTGTTCAGAATGAAAGAAAGCACAGAGCCCCAGATTCTATGTTGTCCTGGAGAGCTTGCAGAGCACTGGGGAAAGGCAGGCAGAGAATTCCTTGCTAGCACCTTCTCTGTGCCTGGGAAGCAGAAGTGTTCACATTGCTTGGCAGCATCGCTTTTGTGCAGAAAACACTAACACTTGTTCAGAACGAAAGAAAGCACAGAGCCCCAGATTCTATGTTGTCCTGGAGAGCTTGCAGAGCACTGGGGAAAGGCAGGCAGAGAATTCCCTGCTAGCACCTTCTCTGTGCCTGTTCACATTGCTTCGCAGAATCGCTTTTGTGCAGAAAACAGTAACACTTGTTCAGAACGAAAGAAAGCACAGAGCCCCAGATTCTATGTTGTCCTGGAGAGCTTGCAGAGCACTGGGGAAAGGCAGGCAGAGAATTCCCTGCTAGCACCTTCTCTGTGCCTGGGAAGCAGAAGTGTTCACATTGCTTGGCAGAATCGCTTTTGTGCAGAAAACAGTAACACTTGTTCAGAAAGAAAGAAAGCACAGAGCCCCAGATTTGCTGTTGTCCTGGAGAGCTTGCAGAGCACTGGGGAAAGGCAGGCAGAGAATTCCCTGCTAGCACCTTCTCTGTGCCTGTTCACATTGCTTCGCAGAATCGCTTTTGTGCAGAAAACAGTAACACTTGTTCAGAACGAAAGAAAGCACAGAGCCCCAGATTCTATGTTGTCCTGGAGAGCTTGCAGAGCACTGGGGAAAGGCAGGCAGAGAATTCCCTGCTAGCACCTTCTCTGTGCCTGGGAAGCAGAAGTGTTCACATTGCTTCGCAGAATCGCTTTTGTGCAGAAAACAGTAACACTTGTTCAGAACGAAAGAAAGCATGAGCCCCAGATTTTATGTTGTCCTGGGGAGCTTGCAGAGCACTGGGGAAAGGCAGGCAGAGAATTCCCTGCTAGCACCTTCTCTGTGCCTGTTCACATTGCTTCGCAGAATCGCTTTTGTGCAGAAAACAGTAACACTTGTTCAGAACGAAAGAAAGCACAGAGCCCCAGATTCTATGTTGTCCTGGAGAGCTTGCAGAGCACTGGGGAAAGGCAGGCAGAGAATTCCTTGCTAGCACCTTCTCTGCGCCTGGGAAGCAGAAGTGTTCACATTGCTTCGCAGAATCG
Source organism: Strix aluco (assembly GCF_031877795.1). Lineage (NCBI taxonomy): Eukaryota > Metazoa > Chordata > Aves > Strigiformes > Strigidae > Strix > Strix aluco. Next base: position 610,655 of record NW_027436553.1, read on the forward strand.
CTTTTGTGCAGAAAACAGTAAAACTTGTTCAGAAGGAAAGAAAGCACAGAGCCCCAGATTTTATGTTGTCCTGGAGAGCTTGCAGAGCACTGGGGAAAGGCAGGCAGAGAATTCCCTGCTAGCACCTTCTCTGTGCCTGTTCACATTGCTTCGCAGAATCGCTTTTGTGCAGAAAATAGTAACACTTGTTCAGAAAGAAAGAAAGCATGAGCCCCAGATTTTATGTTGTCCTGGAGAGCTTGCAGAGCACCGGGGAAAGGCAGGCAGAGAATTCCCTGCTAGCACCTTTTCTTTGCCTGTTCACATTGCTTCGCAGAATCACTTTTGTGCAGAAAACAGTAACACTTGTTCAGAACGAAAGAAAGCACAGAGCCCTGGATTCTATGTTGCCCTGGAGAGCTTGCACAGCACTGGGGAAAGGCAGGCAGAGAATTCCTTGCTAGCACCTTCTCTGTGCCTGGGAAGCAGAAGTGTTCACATTGCTTCGCAGAATCGCTTTTGTGCAGAAAACAGTAACACTTGTTCAGAAGGAAAGAAAGCACAGAGCCCCAGATTTTATGTTGTCCTGGAGAGCTTGCAGAGCACTGGGGAAAGGCAGGCAGAGAATTCCCTGCTAGCACCTTCTCTGTGCCTGGGAAGCAGAAGTGTTCACATTGCTTCGCAGAATCGCTTTTGTGCAGAAAACACTAACACTTGTTCAGAACGAAAGAAAGCACAGAGCCCCAGATTTTATGTTGTCCTGGAGAGCTTGCAGAGCACTGGGGAAAGGCAGGCAGAGAATTCCCTGCTAGCACCTTCTCTGTGCCTGTTCACATTGCTTCGCAGAATCACTTTTGTGCAGAAAACAGTAACACTTGTTCAGAACGAAAGAAAGCACAGAGCCCCAGATTCTGTGTTGTCCTGGAGAGCTTGCAGAGCACTGGGGAAAGGCAGGCAGAGAATTCCCTGCTAGCACCTTCTCTGCGCCTGGGAAGCAGAAGTGTTCACATTGCTTCGCAGAATCGCTTTTGTGCAGAAAACAGTAACACTTGTTCAGAAGGAAAGAAAGCACAGAGCCCCAGATTTGCTGTTGTCTTGGAGAGCTTGCAGAGCACTGGGGAAAGGCAGGCAGAGAATTCCCTGCTAGCACCTTCTCTGTGCCTGTTCACATTGCTTCGCAGAATCGCTTTTGTGCAGAAAACAGTAACACTTGTTCAGAAAGAAAGAAAGCATGAGCCCCAGATTTTATGTTGTCCTGGAGAGCTTGCAGAGCACCGGGGAAAGGCAGGCAGAGAATTCCCTGCTAGCACCTTCTCTGTGCCTGTTCACATTGCTTGGCAGAATCGCTTTTGTGCAGAAAACAGTAACACTTGTTCAGAAGGAAAGAAAGCACAGAGCCCCGGATTCTATGTTGCCCTGGAGAGCTTGCACAGCACTGGGGAAAGGCAGGCAGAGAATTCCTTGCTAGCACCTTCTCTGTGCCTGGGAAGCAGAAGTGTTCACATTGCTTCGCAGAATCGCTTTTGTGCAGAAAACAGTAACACTTGTTCAGAACGAAAGAAAGCACAGAGCCCCAGATTTTATGTTGTCCTGGAGAGCTTGCAGAGCACTGGGGAAAGGCAGGCAGAGAATTCCTTGCTAGCACCTTCTCTGTGCCTGGGAAGCAGAAGTGTTCACATTGCTTCGCAGAATCGCTTTTGTGCAGAAAACAGTAACACTTGTTCAGAAGGAAAGAAAGCACAGAGCCCCAGATTTTATGTTGTCCTGGAGAGCTTGCAGAGCACTGGGGAAAGGCAGGCAGAGAATTCCCTGCTAGCACCTTCTCTGTGCCTGTTCACATTGCTTCGCAGAATCGCTTTTGTGCAGAAAACAGTAACACTTGTTCAGAACGAAAGAAAGCACAGAGCCCCGGATTCTATGTTGCCCTGGAGAGCTTGCACAGCACTGGGGAAAGGCAGGCAGAGAATTCCTTGCTAGCACCTTCTCTGTGCCTGGGAAGCAGAAGTGTTCACATTGCTTCGCAGAATCGCTTTTGTGCAGAAAACAGTAACACTTGTTCAGAACGAAAGAAAGCACAGAGCCCCAGATTTTATGTTGTCCTGGAGAGCTTGCAGAGCACTGGGGAAAGGCAGGCAGAGAATTCCCTGATAGCACCTTCTCTGTGCCTGTTCACATTGCTTCGCAGAATCGCTTTTGTGCAGAAAACAGTAACACTTGTTCAGAAAGAAAGAAAGCATGAGCCCCAGATTTTATGTTGTCCTGGAGAGCTTGCAGAGCACCGGGGAAAGGCAGGCAGAGAATTCCCTGCTAGCACCTTCTCTGTGCCTGTTCACATTGCTTCGCAAGAATCGCTTTTGTGCAGAAAACAGTAACACTTGTTCAGAACGAAAGAAAGCACAGAGCCCCAGATTCTATGTTATCCTGGAGAGCTTGCAGAGCACTGGGGAAAGGCAGGCAGAGAATTCCCTGCTAGCACCTTCTCTGTGCCTGTTCACATTGCTTCGCAGAATCGCTTTTGTGCAGAAAACAGTAACACTTGTTCAGAACGAAAGAAAGCACAGAGCCCCAGATTCTATGTTGTCCTGGAGAGCTTGCAGAGCACTGGGGAAAGGCAGGCAGAGAATTCCCTGCTAGCACCTTCTCTGCGCCTGGGAAGCAGAAGTGTTCACATTGCTTCGCAGAATCGCTTTTGTGCAGAAAACAGTAACACTTGTTCAGAAGGAAAGAAAGCACAGAGCCCCAGATTTGCTGTTGTCTTGGAGAGCTTGCAGAGCACTGGGGAAAGGCAGGCAGAGAATTCCCTGCTAGCACCTTCTCTGTGCCTGTTCACATTGCTTCGCAGAATCGCTTTTGTGCAGAAAACAGTAACACTTGTTCAGAAAGAAAGAAAGCATGAGCCCCAGATTTTATGTTGTCCTGGAGAGCTTGCAGAGCACCGGGGAAAGGCAGGCAGAGAATTCCCTGCTAGCACCTTCTCTGTGCCTGTTCACATTGCTTCGCAGAATCACTTTTGTGCAGAAAACAGTAACACTTGTTCAGAACGAAAGAAAGCACAGAGCCCCGGATTCTATGTTGCCCTGGAGAGCTTGCACAGCACTGGGGAAAGGCAGGCAGAGAATTCCTTGCTAGCACCTTCTCTGTGCCTGGGAAGCAGAAGTGTTCACATTGCTTCGCAGAATCGCTTTTGTGCAGAAAACAGTAACACTTGTTCAGAACGAAAGAAAGCACAGAGCCCCAGATTCTGTGTTGTCCTGGAGAGCTTGCAGAGCACTGGGGAAAGGCAGGCAGAGAATTCCCTGCTAGCACCTTCTCTGTGCCTGGGAAGCAGAAGTGTTCACATTGCTTCGCAGAATCGCTTTTGTGCAGAAAACAGTAACACTTGTTCAGAAGGAAAGAAAGCACAGAGCCCCAGATTTGCTGTTGTCTTGGAGAGCTTGCAGAGCACTGGGGAAAGGCAGGCAGAGAATTCCCTGCTAGCACCTTCTCTGTGCCTGTTCACATTGCTTGGCAGAATCGCTTTTGTGCAGAAAACAGTAACACTTGTTCAGAAGGAAAGAAAGCACGAGCCCCGGATTCTATGTTGCCCTGGAGAGCTTGCACAGCACTGGGGAAAGGCAGGCAGAGAATTCCTTGCTAGCACCTTCTCTGTGCCTGGGAAGCAGAAGTGTTCACATTGCTTCGCAGAATCGCTTTTGTGCAGAAAACAGTAACACTTGTTCAGAACGAAAGAAAGCACAGAGCCCCAGATTTTATGTTGTCCTGGAGAGCTTGCAGAGCACTGGGGAAAGGCAGGCAGAGAATTCCTTGCTAGCACCTTCTCTGTGCCTGGGAAGCAGAAGTGTTCACATTGCTTCGCAGAATCGCTTTTGTGCAGAAAACAGTAACACTTGTTCAGAAGGAAAGAAAGCACAGAGCCCCAGATTTTATGTTGTCCTGGAGAGCTTGCAGAGCACTGGGGAAAGGCAGGCAGAGAATTCCCTGCTAGCACCTTCTCTGTGCCTGTTCACATTGCTTCGCAGAATCGCTTTTGTGCAGAAAACAGTAACACTTGTTCAGAACGAAAGAAAGCACAGAGCCCCAGATTCTATGTTGTCCTGGAGAGCTTGCAGAGCACTGGGGAAAGGCAGGCAGAGAATTCCCTGCTAGCACCTTCTCTGTGCCTGGGAAGCAGAAGTGTTCACATTGCTTCGCAGAATCGCTTTTGTGCAGAAAACAGTAACACTTGTTCAGAAGGAAAGAAAGCACAGAGCCCCAGATTTGCTGTTGTCTTGGAGAGCTTGCAGAGCACTGGGGAAAGGCAGGCAGAGAATTCCCTGCTAGCACCTTCTCTGTGCCTGTTCACATTGCTTCGCAGAATCGCTTTTGTGCAGAAAACAGTAACACTTGTTCAGAAAGAAAGAAAGCATGAGCCCCAGATTTTATGTTGTCCTGGAGAGCTTGCAGAGCACCGGGGAAAGGCAGGCAGAGAATTCCCTGCTAGCACCTTCTCTGTGCCTGTTCACATTGCTTCGCAGAATCGCTTTTGTGCAGAAAACACTAACACTTGTTCAGAAGGAAAGAAAGCACAGAGCCCCGGATTCTATGTTGCCCTGGAGAGCTTGCACAGCACTGGGGAAAGGCAGGCAGAGAATTCCTTGCTAGCACCTTCTCTGTGCCTGGGAAGCAGAAGTGTTCACATTGCTTCGCAGAATCGCTTTTGTGCAGAAAACAGTAACACTTGTTCAGAACGAAAGAAAGCACAGAGCCCCAGATTTTATGTTGTCCTGGAGAGCTTGCAGAGCACTGGGGAAAGGCAGGCAGAGAATTCCCTGATAGCACCTTCTCTGTGCCTGTTCACATTGCTTCGCAGAATCGCTTTTGTGCAGAAAACAGTAACACTTGTTCAGAAAGAAAGAAAGCATGAGGCCCAGATTTTATGTTGTCCTGGAGAGCTTGCAGAGCACCGGGGAAAGGCAGGCAGAGAATTCCCTGCTAGCACCTTCTCTGTGCCTGTTCACATTGCTTCGCAAGAATCGCTTTTGTGCAGAAAACAGTAACACTTGTTCAGAACGACAGAAAGCACAGAGCCCCAGATTCTATGTTGTCCTGGAGAGCTTGCAGAGCACTGGGGAAAGGCAGGCAGAGAATTCCCTGCTAGCACCTTCTCTGTACCTGTTCACATTGCTTCGCAGAATCGCTTTTGTGCAGAAAACAGTAACACTTGTTCAGAACGAAAGAAAGCACAGAGCCCCAGATTATATGTTGTCCTGGAGAGCTTGCACAGCACTGGGGAAAGGCAGGCAGAGAATTCCCTGCTAGCACCTTCTATGCGCCTGGGAAGCAGAAGTGTTCACATTGCTTCGCAGAATCGCTTTTGTGCAGAAAATAGTAACACTTGTTCAGAAAGAAAGAAAGCATGAGCCCCAGATTTTATGTTGTCCTGGAGAGCTTGCAGAGCACCGGGGAAAGGCAGGCAGAGAATTCCCTGCTAGCACCTTCTCTGTGCCTGTTCACATTGCTTCGCAGAATCACTTTTGTGCAGAAAACAGTAACACTTGTTCAGAACGAAAGAAAGCACAGAGCCCCGGATTCTATGTTGCCCTGGAGAGCTTGCACAGCACTGGGGAAAGGCAGGCAGAGAATTCCTTGCTAGCACCTTCTCTGTGCCTGGGAAGCAGAAGTGTTCACATTGCTTCGCAGAATCGCTTTTGTGCAGAAAACAGTAACACTTGTTCAGAACGAAAGAAAGCACAGAGCCCCAGATTTTATGTTGTCCTGGAGAGCTTGCAGAGCACTGGGGAAAGGTAGGCAGAGAATTCCTTGCTAGCACCTTCTCTGTGCCTGGGAAGCAGAAGTGTTCACATTGCTTCGCAGATACGCTTTTGTGCAGAAAACAGTAACACTTGTTCAGAAGGAAAGAAAGCACAGAGCCCCAGATTTTATGTTGTCCTGGAGAGCTTGCAGAGCACTGGGGAAAGGCAGGCAGAGAATTCCCTGCTAGCACCTTCTCTGTGCCTGGGAAGCAGAAGTGTTCACATTGCTTCGCAGAATCGCTTTTGTGCAGAAAACAGTAACACTTGTTCAGAAGGAAAGAAAGCACAGAGCCCCAGATTTGCTGTTGTCTTGGAGAGCTTGCAGAGCACTGGGGAAAGGCAGGCAGAGAATTCCCTGCTAGCACCTTCTCTGTGCCTGTTCACATTGCTTCGCAGAATCGCTTTTGTGCAGAAAACAGTAACACTTGTTCAGAAGGAAAGAAAGCACAGAGCCCCAGATTTGCTGTTGTCTTGGAGAGCTTGCAGAGCACTGGGGAAAGGCAGGCAGAGAATTCCCTGCTAGCACCTTCTCTGTGCCTGTTCACATTGCTTCGCAGAATCGCTTTTGTGCAGAAAACAGTAACACTTGTTCAGAAAGAAAGAAAGCATGAGCCCCAGATTTTATGTTGTCCTGGAGAGCTTGCAGAGCACCGGGGAAAGGCAGGCAGAGAATTCCCTGCTAGCACCTTCTCTGTGCCTGTTCACATTGCTTCGCAGAATCGCTTTTGTGCAGAAAACAGTAACACTTGTTCAGAACGAAAGAAAGCACAGAGCCCCGGATTCTATGTTGCCCTGGAGAGCTTGCACAGCACTGGGGAAAGGCAGGCAGAGAATTCCTTGCTAGCACCTTCTCTGTGCCTGGGAAGCAGAAGTGTTCACATTGCTTCGCAGAATCGCTTTTGTGCAGAAAACAGTAACACTTGTTCAGAACGAAAGAAAGCACAGAGCCCCGGATTCTATGTTGCCCTGGAGAGCTTGCACAGCACTGGGGAAAGGCAGGCAGAGAATTCCTTGCTAGCACCTTCTCTGTGCCTGGGAAGCAGAAGTGTTCACATTGCTTGGCAGAATCGCTTTTGTGCAGAAAACAGTAACACTTGTTCAGAAAGAAAGAAAGCACAGAGCCCCAGATTTTATGTTGTCCTGGAGAGCTTGCAGAGCACTGGGGAAAGGCAGGCAGAGAATTCCCTGCTAGCACCTTCTCTGTGCCTGTTCACATTGCTTCGCAGAATCGCTTTTGTGCAGAAAACAGTAACACTTGTTCAGAACGAAAGAAAGCACAGAGCCCCAGATTCTATGTTGTCCTGGAGAGCTTGCAGAGCACTGGGGAAAGGCAGGCAGAGAATTCCCTGCTAGCACCTTCTCTGTGCCTGGGAAGCAGAAGTGTTCACATTGCTTCGCAGAATCGCTTTTGTGCAGAAAACAGTAACACTTGTTCAGAAGGAAAGAAAGCACAGAGCCCCAGATTTGCTGTTGTCTTGGAGAGCTTGCAGAGCACTGGGGAAAGGCAGGCAGAGAATTCCCTGCTAGCACCTTCTCTGTGCCTGTTCACATTGCTTCGCAGAATCGCTTTTGTGCAGAAAACAGTAACACTTGTTCAGAAAGAAAGAAAGCATGAGCCCCAGATTTTATGTTGTCCTGGAGAGCTTGCAGAGCACCGGGGAAAGGCAGGCAGAGAATTCCCTGCTAGCACCTTCTCTGTGCCTGTTCACATTGCTTCGCAGAATCGCTTTTGTGCAGAAAACAGTAACACTTGTTCAGAAGGACAGAAAGCACAGAGCCCCGGATTCTATGTTGCCCTGGAGAGCTTGCACAGCACTGGGGAAAGGCAGGCAGAGAATTCCTTGCTAGCACCTTCTCTGTGCCTGGGAAGCAGAAGTGTTCACATTGCTTCGCAGAATCGCTTTTGTGCAGAAAACAGTAACACTTGTTCAGAAGGAAAGAAAGCACAGAGCCCCAGATTTGATGTTGTCCTGGAGAGCTTGCAGAGCACTGGGGAAAGGCAGGCAGAGAATTCTCTGCTAGCACCTTCTCTGTGCCTGTTCACATTGCTTCGCTGTATCGCTTTTGTGCAGAAAACAGTAACACTTGTTCAGAACGAAAGAAAGCACAGAGCCCCAGATTCTATGTTGTCCTGGAGAGCTTGCACAGCACTGGGGAAAGGCAGGCAGAGAATTCCCTGCTAGCACCTTCTATGCGCCTGGGAAGCAGAAGTGTTCACATTGCTTCGCAGAATCGCTTTTGTGCAGAAAACAGTAACACTTGTTCAGAAGGAAAGAAAGCACAGAGCCCCAGATTTGATGTTGTCCTGGAGAGCTTGCAGAGCACTGGGGAAAGGCAGGCAGAGAATTCCCTGCTAGCACCTTCTCTGTGCCTGTTCACATTGCTTCGCAGAATCGCTTTTGTGCAGAAAATAGTAACACTTGTTCAGAAAGAAAGAAAGCATGAGCCCCAGATTTTATGTTGTCCTGGAGAGCTTGCAGAGCACCGGGGAAAGGCAGGCAGAGAATTCCCTGCTAGCACCTTCTCTGTGCCTGTTCACATTGCTTCGCAGAATCACTTTTGTGCAGAAAACAGTAACACTTGTTCAGAACGAAAGAAAGCACAGAGCCCCAGATTCTATGTTGCCCTGGAGAGCTTGCACAGCACTGGGGAAAGGCAGGCAGAGAATTCCTTGCTAGCACCTTCTCTGTGCCTGGGAAGCAGAAGTGTTCACATTGCTTCGCAGAATCGCTTTTGTGCAGAAAACAGTAACACTTGTTCAGAACGAAAGAAAGCACAGAGCCCCAGATTTTATGTTGTCCTGGAGAGCTTGCAGAGCACTGGGGAAAGGTAGGCAGAGAATTCCTTGCTAGCACCTTCTCTGTGCCTGGGAAGCAGAAGTGTTCACATTGCTTCGCAGATACGCTTTTGTGCAGAAAACAGTAACACTTGTTCAGAAGGAAAGAAAGCACAGAGCCCCAGATTTTATGTTGTCCTGGAGAGCTTGCAGAGCACTGGGGAAAGGCAGGCAGAGAATTCCCTGCTAGCACCTTCTCTGTGCCTGTTCACATTGCTTCGCAGAATCGCTTTTGTGCAGAAAATAGTAACACTTGTTCAGAAAGAATGAAAGCATGAGCCCCAGATTTTATGTTGTCCTGGAGAGCTTGCAGAGCACCGGGGAAAGGCAGGCAGAGAATTCCCTGCTAGCACCTTCTCTGTGCCTGTTCACATTGCTTCGCAGAATCACTTTTGTGCAGAAAACAGTAACACTTGTTCAGAACGAAAGAAAGCACAGAGCCCCGGATTCTATGTTGCCCTGGAGAGCTTGCACAGCACTGGGGAAAGGCAGGCAGAGAATTCCTTGCTAGCACCTTCTCTGTGCCTGGGAAGCAGAAGTGTTCACATTGCTTCGCAGAATCGCTTTTGTGCAGAAAACAGTAACACTTGTTCAGAACGAAAGAAAGCACAGAGCCCCAGATTCTATGTTGTCCTGGAGAGCTTGCAGAGCACTGGGGAAAGGCAGGCAGAGAATTCCCTGCTAGCACCTTCTCTGTGCCTGGGAAGCAGAAGTGTTCACATTGCTTCGCAGAATCGCTTTTGTGCAGAAAACAGTAACACTTGTTCAGAAGGAAAGAAAGCACAGAGCCCCAGATTTGCTGTTGTCTTGGAGAGCTTGCAGAGCACTGGGGAAAGGCAGGCAGAGAATTCCCTGCTAGCACCTTCTCTGTGCCTGTTCACATTGCTTGGCAGAATCGCTTTTGTGCAGAAAACAGTAACACTTGTTCAGAAGGAAAGAAAGCACGAGCCCCGGATTCTATGTTGCCCTGGAGAGCTTGCACAGCACTGGGGAAAGGCAGGCAGAGAATTCCTTGCTAGCACCTTCTCTGTGCCTGGGAAGCAGAAGTGTTCACATTGCTTCGCAGAATCGCTTTTGTGCAGAAAACAGTAACACTTGTTCAGAACGAAAGAAAGCACAGAGCCCCAGATTTTATGTTGTCCTGGAGAGCTTGCAGAGCACTGGGGAAAGGCAGGCAGAGAATTCCTTGCTAGCACCTTCTCTGTGCCTGGGAAGCAGAAGTGTTCACATTGCTTCGCAGAATCGCTTTTGTGCAGAAAACAGTAACACTTGTTCAGAACGAAAGAAAGCACAGAGCCCCAGATTTTATGTTGTCCTGGAGAGCTTGCAGAGCACTGGGGAAAGGCAGGCAGAGAATTCCCTGCTAGCACCTTCTCTGTGCCTGTTCACATTGCTTCGCAGAATCGCTTTTGTGCAGAAAACAGTAACACTTGTTCAGAACGAAAGAAAGCACAGAGCCCCGGATTCTATGTTGCCCTGGAGAGCTTGCACAGCACTGGGGAAAGGCAGGCAGAGAATTCCTTGCTAGCACCTTCTCTGTGCCTGGGAAGCAGAAGTGTTCACATTGCTTCGCAGAATCGCTTTTGTGCAGAAAACAGTAACACTTGTTCAGAACGAAAGAAAGCACAGAGCCCCAGATTTTATGTTGTCCTGGAGAGCTTGCAGAGCACTGGGGAAAGGCAGGCAGAGAATTCCCTGATAGCACCTTCTCTGTGCCTGTTCACATTGCTTCGCAGAATCGCTTTTGTGCAGAAAACAGTAACACTTGTTCAGAAAGAAAGAAAGCATGAGGCCCAGATTTTATGTTGTCCTGGAGAGCTTGCAGAGCACCGGGGAAAGGCAGGCAGAGAATTCCCTGCTAGCACCTTCTCTGTGCCTGTTCACATTGCTTCGCAAGAATCGCTTTTGTGCAGAAAACAGTAACACTTGTTCAGAACGACAGAAAGCACAGAGCCCCAGATTCTATGTTGTCCTGGAGAGCTTGCAGAGCACTGGGGAAAGGCAGGCAGAGAATTCCCTGCTAGCACCTTCTCTGTACCTGTTCACATTGCTTCGCAGAATCGCTTTTGTGCAGAAAACAGTAACACTTGTTCAGAACGAAAGAAAGCACAGAGCCCCAGATTATATGTTGTCCTGGAGAGCTTGCACAGCACTGGGGAAAGGCAGGCAGAGAATTCCCTGCTAGCACCTTCTATGCGCCTGGGAAGCAGAAGTGTTCACATTGCTTCGCAGAATCGCTTTTGTGCAGAAAATAGTAACACTTGTTCAGAAAGAAAGAAAGCATGAGCCCCAGATTTTATGTTGTCCTGGAGAGCTTGCAGAGCACCGGGGAAAGGCAGGCAGAGAATTCCCTGCTAGCACCTTCTCTGTGCCTGTTCACATTGCTTCGCAGAATCACTTTTGTGCAGAAAACAGTAACACTTGTTCAGAACGAAAGAAAGCACAGAGCCCCGGATTCTATGTTGCCCTGGAGAGCTTGCACAGCACTGGGGAAAGGCAGGCAGAGAATTCCTTGCTAGCACCTTCTCTGTGCCTGGGAAGCAGAAGTGTTCACATTGCTTCGCAGAATCGCTTTTGTGCAGAAAACAGTAACACTTGTTCAGAACGAAAGAAAGCACAGAGCCCCAGATTTTATGTTGTCCTGGAGAGCTTGCAGAGCACTGGGGAAAGGTAGGCAGAGAATTCCTTGCTAGCACCTTCTCTGTGCCTGGGAAGCAGAAGTGTTCACATTGCTTCGCAGATACGCTTTTGTGCAGAAAACAGTAACACTTGTTCAGAAGGAAAGAAAGCACAGAGCCCCAGATTTTATGTTGTCCTGGAGAGCTTGCAGAGCACTGGGGAAAGGCAGGCAGAGAATTCCCTGCTAGCACCTTCTCTGTGCCTGGGAAGCAGAAGTGTTCACATTGCTTCGCAGAATCGCTTTTGTGCAGAAAACAGTAACACTTGTTCAGAAGGAAAGAAAGCACAGAGCCCCAGATTTGCTGTTGTCTTGGAGAGCTTGCAGAGCACTGGGGAAAGGCAGGCAGAGAATTCCCTGCTAGCACCTTCTCTGTGCCTGTTCACATTGCTTCGCAGAATCGCTTTTGTGCAGAAAACAGTAACACTTGTTCAGAAGGAAAGAAAGCACAGAGCCCCAGATTTGCTGTTGTCTTGGAGAGCTTGCAGAGCACTGGGGAAAGGCAGGCAGAGAATTCCCTGCTAGCACCTTCTCTGTGCCTGTTCACATTGCTTCGCAGAATCGCTTTTGTGCAGAAAACAGTAACACTTGTTCAGAAAGAAAGAAAGCATGAGCCCCAGATTTTATGTTGTCCTGGAGAGCTTGCAGAGCACCGGGGAAAGGCAGGCAGAGAATTCCCTGCTAGCACCTTCTCTGTGCCTGTTCACATTGCTTCGCAGAATCGCTTTTGTGCAGAAAACAGTAACACTTGTTCAGAACGAAAGAAAGCACAGAGCCCCGGATTCTATGTTGCCCTGGAGAGCTTGCACAGCACTGGGGAAAGGCAGGCAGAGAATTCCTTGCTAGCACCTTCTCTGTGCCTGGGAAGCAGAAGTGTTCACATTGCTTCGCAGAATCGCTTTTGTGCAGAAAACAGTAACACTTGTTCAGAACGAAAGAAAGCACAGAGCCCCGGATTCTATGTTGCCCTGGAGAGCTTGCACAGCACTGGGGAAAGGCAGGCAGAGAATTCCTTGCTAGCACCTTCTCTGTGCCTGGGAAGCAGAAGTGTTCACATTGCTTGGCAGAATCGCTTTTGTGCAGAAAACAGTAACACTTGTTCAGAAAGAAAGAAAGCACAGAGCCCCAGATTTTATGTTGTCCTGGAGAGCTTGCAGAGCACTGGGGAAAGGCAGGCAGAGAATTCCCTGCTAGCACCTTCTCTGTGCCTGTTCACATTGCTTCGCAGAATCGCTTTTGTGCAGAAAACAGTAACAGTTGTTCAGAAGGAAAGAAAGCACAGAGCCCCAGATTCTATGTTGTCCTGGAGAGCTTGCAGAGCACTGGGGAAAGGCAGGCAGAGAATTCCCTGCTAGCACCTTCTCTGTGCCTGGGAAGCAGAAGTGTTCACATTGCTTCGCAGAATCGCTTTTGTGCAGAAAACAGTAACACTTGTTCAGAAGGAAAGAAAGCACAGAGCCCCAGATTTGCTGTTGTATTGGAGAGCTTGCAGAGCACTGGGGAAAGGCAGGCAGAGAATTCCCTGCTAGCACCTTCTCTGTGCCTGTTCACATTGCTTCGCAGAATCGCTTTTGTGCAGAAAACAGTAACACTTGTTCAGAAAGAAAGAAAGCATGAGCCCCAGATTTTATGTTGTCCTGGAGAGCTTGCAGAGCACCGGGGAAAGGCAGGCAGAGAATTCCCTGCTAGCACCTTCTCTGTGCCTGTTCACATTGCTTCGCAGAATCGCTTTTGTGCAGAAAACAGTAACACTTGTTCAGAAGGACAGAAAGCACAGAGCCCCGGATTCTATGTTGCCCTGGAGAGCTTGCACAGCACTGGGGAAAGGCAGGCAGAGAATTCCTTGCTAGCACCTTCTCTGTGCCTGGGAAGCAGAAGTGTTCACATTGCTTCGCAGAATCGCTTTTGTGCAGAAAACAGTAACACTTGTTCAGAAGGAAAGAAAGCACAGAGCCCCAGATTTGATGTTGTCCTGGAGAGCTTGCAGAGCACTGGGGAAAGGCAGGCAGAGAATTCTCTGCTAGCACCTTCTCTGTGCCTGTTCACATTGCTTCGCTGTATCGCTTTTGTGCAGAAAACAGTAACACTTGTTCAGAACGAAAGAAAGCACAGAGCCCCAGATTCTATGTTGTCCTGGAGAGCTTGCACAGCACTGGGGAAAGGCAGGCAGAGAATTCCCTGCTAGCACCTTCTATGCGCCTGGGAAGCAGAAGTGTTCACATTGCTTCGCAGAATCGCTTTTGTGCAGAAAACAGTAACACTTGTTCAGAAGGAAAGAAAGCACAGAGCCCCAGATTTGATGTTGTCCTGGAGAGCTTGCAGAGCACTGGGGAAAGGCAGGCAGAGAATTCCCTGCTAGCACCTTCTCTGTGCCTGTTCACATTGCTTCGCAGAATCGCTTTTGTGCAGAAAATAGTAACACTTGTTCAGAAAGAAAGAAAGCATGAGCCCCAGATTTTATGTTGTCCTGGAGAGCTTGCAGAGCACCGGGGAAAGGCAGGCAGAGAATTCCCTGCTAGCACCTTCTCTGTGCCTGTTCACATTGCTTCGCAGAATCACTTTTGTGCAGAAAACAGTAACACTTGTTCAGAACGAAAGAAAGCACAGAGCCCCAGATTCTATGTTGCCCTGGAGAGCTTGCACAGCACTGGGGAAAGGCAGGCAGAGAATTCCTTGCTAGCACCTTCTCTGTGCCTGGGAAGCAGAAGTGTTCACATTGCTTCGCAGAATCGCTTTTGTGCAGAAAACAGTAACACTTGTTCAGAACGAAAGAAAGCACAGAGCCCCAGATTTTATGTTGTCCTGGAGAGCTTGCAGAGCACTGGGGAAAGGTAGGCAGAGAATTCCTTGCTAGCACCTTCTCTGTGCCTGGGAAGCAGAAGTGTTCACATTGCTTCGCAGATACGCTTTTGTGCAGAAAACAGTAACACTTGTTCAGAAGGAAAGAAAGCACAGAGCCCCAGATTTTATGTTGTCCTGGAGAGCTTGCAGAGCACTGGGGAAAGGCAGGCAGAGAATTCCCTGCTAGCACCTTCTCTGTGCCTGTTCACATTGCTTCGCAGAATCGCTTTTGTGCAGAAAATAGTAACACTTGTTCAGAAAGAATGAAAGCATGAGCCCCAGATTTTATGTTGTCCTGGAGAGCTTGCAGAGCACCGGGGAAAGGCAGGCAGAGAATTCCCTGCTAGCACCTTCTCTGTGCCTGTTCACATTGCTTCGCAGAATCACTTTTGTGCAGAAAACAGTAACACTTGTTCAGAACGAAAGAAAGCACAGAGCCCCGGATTCTATGTTGCCCTGGAGAGCTTGCACAGCACTGGGGAAAGGCAGGCAGAGAATTCCTTGCTAGCACCTTCTCTGTGCCTGGGAAGCAGAAGTGTTCACATTGCTTCGCAGAATCGCTTTTGTGCAGAAAACAGTAACACTTGTTCAGAACGAAAGAAAGCACAGAGCCCCAGATTCTGTGTTGTCCTGGAGAGCTTGCAGAGCACTGGGGAAAGGCAGGCAGAGAATTCCCTGCTAGCACCTTCTCTGTGCCTGGGAAGCAGAAGTGTTCACATTGCTTCGCAGAATCGCTTTTGTGCAGAAAACAGTAACACTTGTTCAGAAGGAAAGAAAGCACAGAGCCCCAGATTTGCTGTTGTCTTGGAGAGCTTGCAGAGCACTGGGGAAAGGCAGGCAGAGAATTCCCTGCTAGCACCTTCTCTGTGCCTGTTCACATTGCTTGGCAGAATCGCTTTTGTGCAGAAAACAGTAACACTTGTTCAGAAGGAAAGAAAGCACGAGCCCCGGATTCTATGTTGCCCTGGAGAGCTTGCACAGCACTGGGGAAAGGCAGGCAGAGAATTCCTTGCTAGCACCTTCTCTGTGCCTGGGAAGCAGAAGTGTTCACATTGCTTCGCAGAATCGCTTTTGTGCAGAAAACAGTAACACTTGTTCAGAACGAAAGAAAGCACAGAGCCCCAGATTTTATGTTGTCCTGGAGAGCTTGCAGAGCACTGGGGAAAGGCAGGCAGAGAATTCCTTGCTAGCACCTTCTCTGTGCCTGGGAAGCAGAAGTGTTCACATTGCTTCGTAGAATCGCTTTTGTGCAGAAAACAGTAACACTTGTTCAGAAGGAAAGAAAGCACAGAGCCCCAGATTTTATGTTGTCCTGGAGAGCTTGCAGAGCACTGGGGAAAGGCAGGCAGAGAATTCCCTGCTAGCACCTTCTCTGTGCCTGTTCACATTGCTTCGCAGAATCGCTTTTGTGCAGAAAACAGTAACACTTGTTCAGAACGAAAGAAAGCACAGAGCCCCAGATTCTATGTTGTCCTGGAGAGCTTGCAGAGCACTGGGGAAAGGCAGGCAGAGAATTCCCTGCTAGCACCTTCTCTGTGCCTGGGAAGCAGAAGTGTTCACATTGCTTCGCAGAATCGCTTTTGTGCAGAAAACAGTAACACTTGTTCAGAAGGAAAGAAAGCACAGAGCCCCAGATTTGCTGTTGTCTTGGAGAGCTTGCAGAGCACTGGGGAAAGGCAGGCAGAGAATTCCCTGCTAGCACCTTCTCTGTGCCTGTTCACATTGCTTCGCAGAATCGCTTTTGTGCAGAAAACAGTAACACTTGTTCAGAAAGAAAGAAAGCATGAGCCCCAGATTTTATGTTGTCCTGGAGAGCTTGCAGAGCACCGGGGAAAGGCAGGCAGAGAATTCCCTGCTAGCACCTTCTCTGTGCCTGTTCACATTGCTTCGCAGAATCGCTTTTGTGCAGAAAACAGTAACACTTGTTCAGAAGGAAAGAAAGCACAGAGCCCCAGATTCTATGTTGCCCTGGAGAGCTTGCAGAGCACTGGGGAAAGGCAGGCAGAGAATTCCTTGCTAGCACCTTCTCTGTGCCTGGGAAGCAGAAGTGTTCACATTGCTTCGCAGAATCGCTTTTGTGCAGAAAACAGTAACACTTGTTCAGAACGAAAGAAAGCACAGAGCCCCAGATTTTATGTTGTCCTGGAGAGCTTGCAGAGCACTGGGGAAAGGCAGGCAGAGAATTCCCTGCTAGCACCTTCTCTGTGCCTGTTCACATTGCTTCGCAGAATCGCTTTTGTGCAGAAAACAGTAACACTTGTTCAGAAAGAAAGAAAGCATGAGGCCCAGATTTTATGTTGTCCTGGAGAGCTTGCAGAGCACCGGGGAAAGGCAGGCAGAGAATTCCCTGCTAGCACCTTCTCTGTGCCTGTTCACATTGCTTCGCAAGAATCGCTTTTGTGCAGAAAACAGTAACACTTGTTCAGAACGACAGAAAGCACAGAGCCCCAGATTCTATGTTGTCCTGGAGAGCTTGCAGAGCACTGGGGAAAGGCAGGCAGAGAATTCCCTGCTAGCACCTTCTCTGTACCTGTTCACATTGCTTCGCAGAATCGCTTTTGTGCAGAAAACAGTAACACTTGTTCAGAACGAAAGAAAGCACAGAGCCCCAGATTATATGTTGCCCTGGAGAGCTTGCACAGCACTGGGGAAAGGCAGGCAGAGAATTCCCTGCTAGCACCTTCTATGCGCCTGGGAAGCAGAAGTGTTCACATTGCTTCGCAGAATCGCTTTTGTGCAGAAAACAGTAACACTTGTTCAGAAGGAAAGAAAGCACAGAGCCCCAGATTTGATGTTGTCCTGGAGAGCTTGCAGAGCACTGGGGAAAGGCAGGCAGAGAATTCCCTGCTAGCACCTTCTCTGTGCCTGTTCACATTGCTTCGCAGAATCGCTTTTGTGCAGAAAATAGTAACACTTGTTCAGAAAGAAAGAAAGCATGAGCCCCAGATTTTATGTTGTCCTGGAGAGCTTGCAGAGCACCGGGGAAAGGCAGGCAGAGAATTCCCTGCTAGCACCTTCTCTGTGCCTGTTCACATTGCTTCGCAGAATCACTTTTGTGCAGAAAACAGTAACACTTGTTCAGAAGGAAATAAAGCACAGAGCCCCAGAATCTATGTTGTCCTGGGGAGCTTGCAGAGCACTGGGGAAAGGCAGGCAGAGAATTCCTTGCTAGCACCTTCTCTGTGCCTGGGAAGCAGAAGTGTTCACATTGCTTCGCAGAATCGCTTTTGTGCAGAAAACAGTAACACTTGTTCAGAACGAAAGAAAGCACAGAGCCCCAGATTTTATGTTGTCCTGGAGAGCTTGCAGAGCACTGGGGAAAGGTAGGCAGAGAATTCCTTGCTAGCACCTTCTCTGTGCCTGGGAAGCAGAAGTGTTCACATTGCTTCGCAGATACGCTTTTGTGCAGAAAACAGTAACACTTGTTCAGAAGGAAAGAAAGCACAGAGCCCCAGATTTTATGTTGTCCTGGAGAGCTTGCAGAGCACTGGGGAAAGGCAGGCAGAGAATTCCCTGCTAGCACCTTCTCTGTGCCTGGGAAGCAGAAGTGTTCACATTGCTTCGCAGAATCGCTTTTGTGCAGAAAACAGTAACACTTGTTCAGAAGGAAAGAAAGCACAGAGCCCCAGATTTGCTGTTGTCTTGGAGAGCTTGCAGAGCACTGGGGAAAGGCAGGCAGAGAATTCCCTGCTAGCACCTTCTCTGTGCCTGTTCACATTGCTTCGCAGAATCGCTTTTGTGCAGAAAACAGTAACACTTGTTCAGAAAGAAAGAAAGCATGAGCCCCAGATTTTATGTTGTCCTGGAGAGCTTGCAGAGCACCGGGGAAAGGCAGGCAGAGAATTCCCTGCTAGCACCTTCTCTGTGCCTGTTCACATTGCTTCGCAGAATCGCTTTTGTGCAGAAAACAGTAACACTTGTTCAGAACGAAAGAAAGCACAGAGCCCCGGATTCTATGTTGCCCTGGAGAGCTTGCACAGCACTGGGGAAAGGCAGGCAGAGAATTCCTTGCTAGCACCTTCTCTGTGCCTGGGAAGCAGAAGTGTTCACATTGCTTCGCAGAATCGCTTTTGTGCAGAAAACAGTAACACTTGTTCAGAACGAAAGAAAGCACAGAGCCCCGGATTCTATGTTGCCCTGGAGAGCTTGCACAGCACTGGGGAAAGGCAGGCAGAGAATTCCTTGCTAGCACCTTCTCTGTGCCTGGGAAGCAGAAGTGTTCACATTGCTTGGCAGAATCGCTTTTGTGCAGAAAACAGTAACACTTGTTCAGAAAGAAAGAAAGCACAGAGCCCCAGATTTTATGTTGTCCTGGAGAGCTTGCAGAGCACTGGGGAAAGGCAGGCAGAGAATTCCCTGCTAGCACCTTCTCTGTGCCTGTTCACATTGCTTCGCAGAATCGCTTTTGTGCAGAAAACAGTAACACTTGTTCAGAACGAAAGAAAGCACAGAGCCCCGGATTCTATGTTGTCCTGGAGAGCTTGCAGAGCACTGGGGAAAGGCAGGCAGAGAATTCCCTGCTAGCACCTTCTCTGTGCCTGGGAAGCAGAAGTGTTCACATTGCTTCGCAGAATCGCTTTTGTGCAGAAAACAGTAACACTTGTTCAGAAGGAAAGAAAGCACAGAGCCCCAGATTTGCTGTTGTCTTGGAGAGCTTGCAGAGCACTGGGGAAAGGCAGGCAGAGAATTCCCTGCTAGCACCTTCTCTGTGCCTGTTCACATTGCTTCGCAGAATCGCTTTTGTGCAGAAAACAGTAACACTTGTTCAGAAAGAAAGAAAGCATGAGCCCCAGATTTTATGTTGTCCTGGAGAGCTTGCAGAGCACCGGGGAAAGGCAGGCAGAGAATTCCCTGCTAGCACCTTCTCTGTGCCTGTTCACATTGCTTCGCAGAATCGCTTTTGTGCAGAAAACAGTAACACTTGTTCAGAAGGAAAGAAAGCACAGAGCCCCGGATTCTATGTTGCCCTGGAGAGCTTGCACAGCACTGGGGAAAGGCAGGCAGAGAATTCCTTGCTAGCACCTTCTCTGTGCCTGGGAAGCAGAAGTGTTCACATTGCTTCGCAGAATCGCTTTTGTGCAGAAAACAGTAACACTTGTTCAGAAGGAAAGAAAGCACAGAGCCCCAGATTTGATGTTGTCCTGGAGAGCTTGCAGAGCACTGGGGAAAGGCAGGCAGAGAATTCTCTGCTAGCACCTTCTCTGTGCCTGTTCACATTGCTTCGCTGTATCGCTTTTGTGCAGAAAACAGTAACACTTGTTCAGAACGAAAGAAAGCACAGAGCCCCAGATTCTATGTTGTCCTGGAGAGCTTGCACAGCACTGGGGAAAGGCAGGCAGAGAATTCCCTGCTAGCACCTTCTATGCGCCTGGGAAGCAGAAGTGTTCACATTGCTTCGCAGAATCGCTTTTGTGCAGAAAACAGTAACACTTGTTCAGAAGGAAAGAAAGCACAGAGCCCCAGATTTGATGTTGTCCTGGAGAGCTTGCAGAGCACTGGGGAAAGGCAGGCAGAGAATTCCCTGCTAGCACCTTCTCTGTGCCTGTTCACATTGCTTCGCAGAATCGCTTTTGTGCAGAAAATAGTAACACTTGTTCAGAAAGAAAGAAAGCATGAGCCCCAGATTTTATGTTGTCCTGGAGAGCTTGCAGAGCACCGGGGAAAGGCAGGCAGAGAATTCCCTGCTAGCACCTTCTCTGTGCCTGTTCACATTGCTTCGCAGAATCACTTTTGTGCAGAAAACAGTAACACTTGTTCAGAACGAAAGAAAGCACAGAGCCCCGGATTCTATGTTGCCCTGGAGAGCTTGCACAGCACTGGGGAAAGGCAGGCAGAGAATTCCTTGCTAGCACCTTCTCTGTGCCTGGGAAGCAGAAGTGTTCACATTGCTTCGCAGAATCGCTTTTGTGCAGAAAACAGTAACACTTGTTCAGAACGAAAGAAAGCACAGAGCCCCAGATTTTATGTTGTCCTGGAGAGCTTGCAGAGCACTGGGGAAAGGTAGGCAGAGAATTCCTTGCTAGCACCTTCTCTGTGCCTGGGAAGCAGAAGTGTTCACATTGCTTCGCAGATACGCTTTTGTGCAGAAAACAGTAACACTTGTTCAGAAGGAAAGAAAGCACAGAGCCCCAGATTTTATGTTGTCCTGGAGAGCTTGCAGAGCACTGGGGAAAGGCAGGCAGAGAATTCCCTGCTAGCACCTTCTCTGTGCCTGGGAAGCAGAAGTGTTCACATTGCTTCGCAGAATCGCTTTTGTGCAGAAAACAGTAACACTTGTTCAGAAGGAAAGAAAGCACAGAGCCCCAGATTTGCTGTTGTCTTGGAGAGCTTGCAGAGCACTGGGGAAAGGCAGGCAGAGAATTCCCTGCTAGCACCTTCTCTGTGCCTGTTCACATTGCTTCGCAGAACCGCTTTTGTGCAGAAAACAGTAACACTTGTTCAGAAGGAAAGAAAGCACAGAGCCCCAGATTTGCTGTTGTCTTGGAGAGCTTGCAGAGCACTGGGGAAAGGCAGGCAGAGAATTCCCTGCTAGCACCTTCTCTGTGCCTGTTCACATTGCTTCGCAGAATCGCTTTTGTGCAGAAAACAGTAACACTTGTTCAGAAAGAAAGAAAGCATGAGCCCCAGATTTTATGTTGTCCTGGAGAGCTTGCAGAGCACCGGGGAAAGGCAGGCAGAGAATTCCCTGCTAGCACCTTCTCTGTGCCTGTTCACATTGCTTCGCAGAATCGCTTTTGTGCAGAAAACAGTAACACTTGTTCAGAAGGAAAGAAAGCACAGAGCCCCGGATTCTATGTTGCCCTGGAGAGCTTGCAGAGCACTGGGGAAAGGCAGGCAGAGAATTCCTTGCTAGCACCTTCTCTGTGCCTGGGAAGCAGAAGTGTTCACATTGCTTCGCAGAATCGCTTTTGTGCAGAAAACAGTAACACTTGTTCAGAAGGAAAGAAAGCACAGAGCCCCAGATTTGATGTTGTCCTGGAGAGCTTGCAGAGCACTGGGGAAAGGCAGGCAGAGAATTCCCTGCTAGCACCTTCTCTGTGCCTGTTCACATTGCTTCGCAGAATCGCTTTTGTGCAGAAAACAGTAACACTTGTTCAGAACGAAAGAAAGCACAGAGCCCCAGATTCTATGTTGTCCTGGAGAGCTTGCAGAGCACTGGGGAAAGGCAGGCAGAGAATTCCCTGCTAGCACCTTCTCTGTGCCTGGGAAGCAGAAGTGTTCACATTGCTTCGCAGAATCGCTTTTGTGCAGAAAACAGTAACACTTGTTCAGAAGGAAAGAAAGCACAGAGCCCCAGATTTGCTGTTGTCTTGGAGAGCTTGCAGAGCACTGGGGAAAGGCAGGCAGAGAATTCCCTGCTAGCACCTTCTCTGTGCCTGTTCACATTGCTTCGCAGAATCGCTTTTGTGCAGAAAACAGTAACACTTGTTCAGAAAGAAAGAAAGCATGAGCCCCAGATTTTATGTTGTCCTGGAGAGCTTGCAGAGCACCGGGGAAAGGCAGGCAGAGAATTCCCTGCTAGCACCTTCTCTGTGCCTGTTCACATTGCTTCGCAGAATCGCTTTTGTGCAGAAAACAGTAACACTTGTTCAGAAGGAAAGAAAGCACAGAGCCCCGGATTCTATGTTGCCCTGGAGAGCTTGCAGAGCACTGGGGAAAGGCAGGCAGAGAATTCCCTGCTAGCACCTTCTCTGTGCCTGTTCACATTGCTTCGCAGAATCGCTTTTGTGCAGAAAATAGTAACACTTGTTCAGAAAGAAAGAAAGCATGAGCCCCAGATTTTATGTTGTCCTGGAGAGCTTGCAGAGCACCGGGGAAAGGCAGGCAGAGAATTCCCTGCTAGCACCTTCTCTGTGCCTGTTCACATTGCTTCGCAGAATCACTTTTGTGCAGAAAACAGTAACACTTGTTCAGAACGAAAGAAAGCACAGAGCCCCGGATTCTATGTTGCCCTGGAGAGCTTGCACAGCACTGGGGAAAGGCAGGCAGAGAATTCCTTGCTAGCACCTTCTCTGTGCCTGGGAAGCAGAAGTGTTCACATTGCTTCGCAGAATCGCTTTTGTGCAGAAAACAGTAACACTTGTTCAGAACGAAAGAAAGCACAGAGCCCCAGATTTTATGTTGTCCTGGAGAGCTTGCAGAGCACTGGGGAAAGGTAGGCAGAGAATTCCTTGCTAGCACCTTCTCTGTGCCTGGGAAGCAGAAGTGTTCACATTGCTTCGCAGATACGCTTTTGTGCAGAAAACAGTAACACTTGTTCAGAAGGAAAGAAAGCACAGAGCCCCAGATTTTATGTTGTCCTGGAGAGCTTGCAGAGCACTGGGGAAAGGCAGGCAGAGAATTCCCTGCTAGCACCTTCTCTGTGCCTGGGAAGCAGAAGTGTTCACATTGCTTCGCAGAATCGCTTTTGTGCAGAAAACAGTAACACTTGTTCAGAAGGAAAGAAAGCACAGAGCCCCAGATTTGCTGTTGTCTTGGAGAGCTTGCAGAGCACTGGGGAAAGGCAGGCAGAGAATTCCCTGCTAGCACCTTCTCTGTGCCTGTTCACATTGCTTCGCAGAATCGCTTTTGTGCAGAAAACAGTAACACTTGTTCAGAAGGAAAGAAAGCACAGAGCCCCAGATTTGCTGTTGTCTTGGAGAGCTTGCAGAGCACTGGGGAAAGGCAGGCAGAGAATTCCCTGCTAGCACCTTCTCTGTGCCTGTTCACATTGCTTCGCAGAATCGCTTTTGTGCAGAAAACACTAACACTTGTTCAGAAAGAAAGAAAGCATGAGCCCCAGATTTTATGTTGTCCTGGAGAGCTTGCAGAGCACCGGGGAAAGGCAGGCAGAGAATTCCCTGCTAGCACCTTCTCTGTGCCTTTTCACATTGCTTGGCAGAATCGCTTTTGTGCAGAAAACAGTAACACTTGTTCAGAAGGAAAGAAAGCACAGAGCCCCGGATTCTATGTTGCCCTGGAGAGCTTGCACAGCACTGGGGAAAGGCAGGCAGAGAATTCCTTGCTAGCACCTTCTCTGTGCCTGGGAAGCAGAAGTGTTCACATTGCTTCGCAGAATCGCTTTTGTGCAGAAAACAGTAACACTTGTTCAGAAGGAAAGAAAGCACAGAGCCCCAGATTTTATGTTGTCCTGGAGAGCTTGCAGAGCACTGGGGAAAGGCAGGCAGAGAATTCCCTGCTAGCACCTTCTCTGTGCCTGTTCACATTGCTTCGCAGAATCGCTTTTGTGCAGAAAACAGTAACACTTGTTCAGAAAGAAAGAAAGCACAGAGCCCCAGATTTTATGTTGTCCTGGAGAGCTTGCAGAGCACCGGGAAAGGCAGGCAGAGAATTCCCTGCTAGCACCTTCTCTGTGCCTGTTCACATTGCTTCGCAAGAATCGCTTTGTGCAGAAAACAGTAACACTTGTTCAGAACGAAAGAAAGCACAGAGCCCCAGATTCTATGTTGTCCTGGAGAGCTTGCAGAGCACTGGGGAAAGGCAGGCAGAGAATTCCTTGCTAGCACCTTCTCTGTGCCTGGGAAGCAGAAGTGTTCACATTGCTTGGCAGCATCGCTTTTGTGCAGAAAACACTAACACTTGTTCAGAACGAAAGAAAGCACAGAGCCCCAGATTCTATGTTGTCCTGGAGAGCTTGCAGAGCACTGGGGAAAGGCAGGCAGAGAATTCCCTGCTAGCACATTCTCTGTGCCTGTTCACATTGCTTCGCAGAATCGCTTTTGTGCAGAAAACATTAACACTTGTTCAGAACGAAAGAAAGCACAGAGCCCCAGATTCTATGTTGTCCTGGAGAGCTTGCAGAGCACTGGGGAAAGGCAGGCAGAGAATTCCCTGCTAGCACCTTCTCTGTGCCTGGGAAACAGAAGTGTTCACATTGCTTCGCAGAATCGCTTTTGTGCAGAAAACAGTAACACTTGCTCATTACGAAAGAAAGCACAGAGCCCCAGATTTTATGTTGTCCTGGAGAGCTTGCAGAGCACTGGGGAAAGGCAGGCAGAGAATTCCCTGCTAGCACCTTCTCTGTGCCTGGGAAGCAGAAGTGTTCACATTGCTTCGCAGAATCGCTTTTGTGCAGAAAACAGTAACACTTGTTCAGAACGAAAGAAAGCACAGAGCCCCAGATTTGATGTTGTCCTGGAGAGCTTGCAGAGCACTGGGGAAAGGCAGGCAGAGAATTCCCTGCTAGCACCTTCTCTGTGCCTGTTCACATTGCTTCGCAGAATCGCTTTTGTGCAGAAAACACTAACACTTGTTCAGAAGGAAAGAAAGCACAGAGCCCCAGAATCTATGTTGTCCTGGAGAGCTTGCAGAGCACTGGGGAAAGGCAGGCAGAGAATTCCTTGCTAGCACCTTCTCTGTGCCTGTTCACATTGCTTCGCAGAATCGCTTTTGTGCAGAAAACAGTAACACTTGTTCAGAACGAAAGAAAGCATGAGCCCCAGATTTTATGTTGTCCTGGAGAGCTTGCAGAGCACTGGGGAAAGGCAGGCAGAGAATTCCCTGCTAGCACCTTCTCTGTGCCTGGGAAGCAGAAGTGTTCACATTGCTTCGCAGAATCGCTTTTGTGCAGAAAACAGTAACACTTGTTCAGAACGAAAGAAAGTACAGAGCCCCAGATTTTATGTTGTCCTGGAGAGCTTGCAGAGCACTGGGGAAAGGCAGGCAGAGAATTCCCTGCTAGCACCTTCTCTGTGCCTGTTCACATTGCTTCGCAGAATCGCTTTTGTGCAGAAAACAGTAACACTTGTTCAGAACGAAAGAAAGCACAGAGCCCCAGATTCTATGTTGTCCTGGAGAGCTTGCAGAGCACTGGGGAAAGGCAGGCAGAGAATTCCTTGCTAGCACCTTCTCTGCGCCTGGGAAGCAGAAGTGTTCACATTGCTTCGCAGAATCGCTTTTGTGCAGAAAACAGTAACACTTGTTCAGAACGAAAGAAAGCACAGAGCCCCAGATTTGATGTTGTCCTGGAGAGCTTGCAGAGCACTGGGGAAAGGCAGGCAGAGAATTCCCTGCTAGCACCTTCTCTGTGCCTGTTCACATTGCTTCGCAGAATCGCTTTTGTGCAGAAAAGAGTAACACTTGTTCAGAACGAAAGAAAGCACAGAGCCCCAGATTTTATGTTGTCATGGAGAGCTTGCAGAGCACTGGGGAAAGGCAGGCAGAGAATTCCCTGCTAGCACCTTCTCTGTGCCTGGGAAGCAGATGTGTTCACATTGCTTCGCAGAATCGCTTTTGTGCAGAAAACAGTAACACTTGTTCAGAACGAAAGAAAGCACAGAGCCCCAAATTTTATGTTGTCCTGGAGAGCTTGCAGAGCACTGGGGAAAGGCAGGCAGAGAATTCCCTGCTAGCACCTTCTCTGTGCCTGTTCACATTGCTTCGCAGAATCGCTTTTGTGCAGAAAACAGTAACACTTGTTCAGAACGAAAGAAAGCACAGAGCCCCAGATTTTATGTTGTCCTGGGGAGCTTGCAGAGCACTGGGGAAAGGCAGGCAGAGAATTCCCTGCTAGCACCTTCTCTGTGCCTGTTCACATTGCTTCGCAGAATCGCTTTTGTGCAGAAAACAGTAACACTTGTTCAGAACGAAAGAAAGCACAGAGCCCCAGATTCTATGTTGTCCTGGAGAGCTTGCACAGCACTGGGGAAAGGCAGGCAGAGAATTCCCTGCTAGCACCTTCTCTGTGCCTGGGAAGCAGAAGTGTGCACATTGCTTCGCAGAATCGCTTTTGTGCAGAAAACAGTAACACTTGTTCAGAACGAAAGAAAGCACAGAGCCCCAGATTTTATGTTGTCCTGGAGAGCTTGCAGAGTACTGGGGAAAGGCAGGCAGAGAATTCCCTGCTAGCACCTTCTCTGTGCCTGTTCACATTGCTTCGCAGAATCGCTTTTGTGCAGAAAACACTAACACTCGTTCAGAACGAAAGAAAGCACAGAGCCCCAGATTTTATGTTGTCCTGGAGAGCTTGCAGAGCACTGGGGAAAGGCAGGCAGAGAATTCCCTGCTAGCACCTTCTCTGTGCCTGTTCACATTGCTTCGCAGAATCGCTTTTGTGCAGAAAACAGTAACACTTGTTCAGAACGAAAGAAAGCATGAGCCCCAGATTTGCTGTTGTCCTGGGGAGCTTGCAGAGCACTGGGGAAAGGCAGGCAGAGAATTCCCTGCTAGCACCTTCTCTGTGCCTGGGAAGCAGAAGTGTTCACATTGCTTGGCAGAATCGCTTTTGTGCAGAAAACAGTAACACTTGTTCAGAACGAAAGAAAGCACAGAGCCCCAGATTCTATGTTGTCCTGGAGAGCTTGCAGAGCACTGGGGAAAGGCAGGCAGAGAATTCCCTGCTAGCACCTTCTCTGTGCCTGGGAAGCAGAAGTGTTCACATTGCTTGGCAGAATCGCTTTTGTGCAGAAAACAGTAACACTTGTTCAGAAAGAAAGAAAGCACAGAGCCCCAGATTTGCTGTTGTCCTGGAGAGCTTGCAGAGCACTGGGGAAAGGCAGGCAGAGAATTCCCTGCTAGCACCTTCTCTGTGCCTGTTCACATTGCTTCGCAGAATCGCTTTTGTGCAGAAAACAGTAACACTTGTTCAGAAAGAAAGAAAGCATGAGCCCCAGATTTTATGTTGTCCTGGAGAGCTTGCAGAGCACCGGGGAAAGGCAGGCAGAGAATTCCCTGCTAGCACCTTCTCTGTGCCTGTTCACATTGCTTCGCAAGAATCGCTTTTGTGCAGAAAACAGTAACACTTGTTCAGAACGACAGAAAGCACAGAGCCCCAGATTCTATGTTGTCCTGGAGAGCTTGCAGAGCACTGGGGAAAGGCAGGCAGAGAATTCCTTGCTAGCACCTTCTCTGTGCCTGGGAAGCAGAAGTGTTCACATTGCTTGGCAGCATCGCTTTTGTGCAGAAAACACTAACACTTGTTCAGAACGAAACAAAGCACAGAGCCCCAGATTCTATGTTGTCCTGGAGAGCTTGCAGAGCACTGGGGAAAAGCAGGCAGAGAATTCCCTGCTAGCACCTTCTCTGTGCCTGTTCACATTGCTTCGCAGAATCGCTTTTGTGCAGAAAACAGTAACACTTGTTCAGAACGAAAGAAAGCACAGAGCCCCAGATTCTATGTTGTCCTGGAGAGCTTGCACAGCACTGGGGAAAGGCAGGCAGAGAATTCCCTGCTAGCACCTTCTCTGTGCCTGGGAAGCAGAAGTGTTCACATTGCTTCGCAGAATCGCTTTTGTGCAGAAAACAGTAACACTTGCTCATTACGAAAGAAAGCACAGAGCCCCAGATTTTATGTTGTCCTGGAGAGCTTGCAGAGCACTGGGGAAAGGCAGGCAGAGAATTCCCTGCTAGCACCTTCTCTGTGCCTGGGAAGCAGAAGTGTTCACGTTGCTTCGCAGAATCGCTTTTGTGCAGAAAACAGTAACACTTGTTCAGAACGAAAGAAAGCACAGAGCCCCAGATTTGATGTTGTCCTAGAGAGCTTGCAGAGCACTGGGGAAAGGCAGGCAGAGAATTCCCTGCTAGCACCTTCTCTGTGCCTGGGAAGCAGAAGTGTTCACATTGCTTCGCAGAATCGCTTTTGTGCAGAAAACAGTAACACTTGTTCAGAAGGAAAGAAAGCACAGAGCCCCAGATTTGCTGTTGTCTTGGAGAGCTTGCAGAGCACTGGGGAAAGGCAGGCAGAGAATTCCCTGCTAGCACCTTCTCTGTGCCTGTTCACATTGCTTCGCAGAATCGCTTTTGTGCAGAAAACAGTAACACTTGTTCAGAAAGAAAGAAAGCATGAGCCCCAGATTTTATGTTGTCCTGGAGAGCTTGCAGAGCACCGGGGAAAGGCAGGCAGAGAATTCCCTGCTAGCACCTTCTCTGTGCCTGTTCACATTGCTTCGCAGAATCGCTTTTGTGCAGAAAACACTAACACTTGTTCAGAACGAAAGAAAGCACAGAGCCCCAGATTCTATGTTGTCCTGGAGAGCTTGCAGAGCACTGGGGAAAGGCAGGCAGAGAATTCCCTGCT
Source organism: Strix aluco (assembly GCF_031877795.1). Lineage (NCBI taxonomy): Eukaryota > Metazoa > Chordata > Aves > Strigiformes > Strigidae > Strix > Strix aluco. The sequence continues at coordinate 638,794 of NW_027436553.1, forward strand.
AGCACCTTCTCTGTGCCTGGGAAGCAGAAGTGTTCACATTGCTTCGCAGAATCGCTTTTGTGCAGAAAACAGTAACACTTGTTCAGAACGAAAGAAAGCACAGAGCCCCAGATTTTATGTTGTCCTGGAGAGCTTGCAGAGCACTGGGGAAAGGCAGGCAGAGAATTCCTTGCTAGCACCTTCTCTGTGCCTGGGAAGCAGAAGTGTTCACATTGCTTCGCAGAATCGCTTTTGTGCAGAAAACAGTAACACTTGTTCAGAACGAAAGAAAGCACAGAGCCCCAGATTTTATGTTGTCCTGGAGAGCTTGCAGAGCACTGGGGAAAGGCAGGCAGAGAATTCCCTGCTAGCACCTTCTCTGTGCCTGTTCACATTGCTTCGCAGAATCGCTTTTGTGCAGAAAACAGTAACACTTGTTCAGAACGAAAGAAAGCACAGAGCCCCAGATTCTATGTTGTCCTGGAGAGCTTGCAGAGCACTGGGGAAAGGCAGGCAGAGAATTCCCTGCTAGCACCTTCTCTGTGCCTGGGAAGCAGAAGTGTTCACATTGCTTCGCAGAATCGCTTTTGTGCAGAAAACAGTAACACTTGTTCAGAAGGAAAGAAAGCACAGAGCCCCAGATTTGCTGTTGTCTTGGAGAGCTTGCAGAGCACTGGGGAAAGGCAGGCAGAGAATTCCCTGCTAGCACCTTCTCTGTGCCTGTTCACATTGCTTCGCAGAATCGCTTTTGTGCAGAAAACAGTAACACTTGTTCAGAAAGAAAGAAAGCATGAGCCCCAGATTTTATGTTGTCCTGGAGAGCTTGCAGAGCACCGGGGAAAGGCAGGCAGAGAATTCCCTGCTACCACCTTCTCTGTGCCTGTTCACATTGCTTCGCAGAATCGCTTTTGTGCAGAAAACAGTAACACTTGTTCAGAAGGAAAGAAAGCACAGAGCCCCGGATTCTATGTTGCCCTGGAGAGCTTGCACAGCACTGGGGAAAGGCAGGCAGAGAATTCCTTGCTAGCACCTTCTCTGTGCCTGGGAAGCAGAAGTGTTCACATTGCTTCGCAGAATCGCTTTTGTGCAGAAAACAGTAACACTTGTTCAGAAGGAAAGAAAGCACAGAGCCCCAGATTTGATGTTGTCCTGGAGAGCTTGCAGAGCACTGGGGAAAGGCAGGCAGAGAATTCTCTGCTAGCACCTTCTCTGTGCCTGTTCACATTGCTTCGCTGTATCGCTTTTGTGCAGAAAACAGTAACACTTGTTCAGAACGAAAGAAAGCACAGAGCCCCAGATTCTATGTTGTCCTGGAGAGCTTGCAGAGCACTGGGGAAAGGCAGGCAGAGAATTCCTTGCTAGCACCTTCTCTGTGCCTGGGAAGCAGAAGTGTTCACATTGCTTGGCAGAATCGCTTTTGTGCAGAAAACACTAACACTTGTTCAGAACGAAAGAAAGCACAGAGCCCCAGATTTTATGTTGTCCTGGAGAGCTTGCAGAGCACTGGGGAAAGGCAGGCAGAGAATTCCCTGCTAGCACCTTCTCTGTGCCTGTTCACATTGCTTCGCAGAATCGCTTTTGTGCAGAAAACAGTAACACTTGTTCAGAACGAAAGAAAGCACAGAGCCCCAGATTCTATGTTGTCCTGGAGAGCTTGCAGAGCACTGGGGAAAGGCAGGCAGAGAATTCCCTGCTAGCACCTTCTCTGTGCCTGGGAAGCAGAAGTGTTCACATTGCTTGGCAGAATCGCTTTTGTGCAGAAAACACTAACAGTTGTTCAGAAGGAAAGAAAGCACAGAGCCCCAGATTTGCTGTTGTCTTGGAGAGCTTGCAGAGCACTGGGGAAAGGCAGGCAGAGAATTCCCTGCTAGCACCTTCTCTGTGCCTGTTCACATTGCTTCGCAGAATCGCTTTTGTGCAGAAAACAGTAACACTTGTTCAGAAAGAAAGAAAGCATGAGCCCCAGATTTTATGTTGTCCTGGAGAGCTTGCAGAGCACCGGGGAAAGGCAGGCAGAGAATTCCCTGCTAGCACCTTCTCTGTGCCTGTTCACATTGCTTCGCAGAATCGCTTTTGTGCAGAAAACAGTAACACTTGTTCAGAACGAAAGAAAGCACAGAGCCCCGGATTCTATGTTGCCCTGGAGAGCTTGCAGAGCACTGGGGAAAGGCAGGCAGAGAATTCCTTGCTAGCACCTTCTCTGTGCCTGGGAAGCAGAAGTGTTCACATTGCTTCGCAGAATTGCTTTTGTGCAGAAAACACTAACACTTGTTCAGAACGAAAGAAAGCACAGAGCCCCAGATTTTATGTTGTCCTGGAGAGCTTGCAGAGCACTGGGGAAAGGCAGGCAGAGAATTCCTTGCTAGCACCTTCTCTGTGCCTGGGAAGCAGAAGTGTTCACATTGCTTCGCAGAATCGCTTTTGTGCAGAAAACAGTAACACTTGTTCAGAACGAAAGAAAGCACAGAGCCCCAGATTTTATGTTGTCCTGGAGAGCTTGCAGAGCACTGGGGAAAGGCAGGCAGAGAATTCCTTGCTAGCACCTTCTCTGTGCCTGGGAAGCAGAAGTGTTCACATTGCTTCGCAGAATCGCTTTTGTGCAGAAAACAGTAACACTTGTTCAGAACGAAAGAAAGCACAGAGCCCCAGATTTTATGTTGTCCTGGAGAGCTTGCAGAGCACTGGGGAAAGGCAGGCAGAGAATTCCCTGCTAGCACCTTCTCTGTGCCTGTTCACATTGCTTCGCAGAATCGCTTTTGTGCAGAAAACAGTAACACTTGTTCAGAACGAAAGAAAGCACAGAGCCCCAGATTCTATGTTGTCCTGGAGAGCTTGCAGAGCACTGGGGAAAGGCAGGCAGAGAATTCCCTGCTAGCACCTTCTCTGTGCCTGGGAAGCAGAAGTGTTCACATTGCTTCGCAGAATCGCTTTTGTGCAGAAAACAGTAACACTTGTTCAGAAGGAAAGAAAGCACAGAGCCCCAGATTTGCTGTTGTCTTGGAGAGCTTGCAGAGCACTGGGGAAAGGCAGGCAGAGAATTCCCTGCTAGCACCTTCTCTGTGCCTGTTCACATTGCTTCGCAGAATCGCTTTTGTGCAGAAAACAGTAACACTTGTTCAGAAAGAAAGAAAGCATGAGCCCCAGATTTTATGTTGTCCTGGAGAGCTTGCAGAGCACCGGGGAAAGGCAGGCAGAGAATTCCCTGCTAGCACCTTCTCTGTGCCTGTTCACATTGCTTCGCAGAATCGCTTTTGTGCAGAAAACAGTAACACTTGTTCAGAAGGAAAGAAAGCACAGAGCCCCGGATTCTATGTTGCCCTGGAGAGCTTGCACAGCACTGGGGAAAGGCAGGCAGAGAATTCCTTGCTAGCACCTTCTCTGTGCCTGGGAAGCAGAAGTGTTCACATTGCTTCGCAGAATCGCTTTTGTGCAGAAAACAGTAACACTTGTTCAGAAGGAAAGAAAGCACAGAGCCCCAGATTTGATGTTGTCCTGGAGAGCTTGCAGAGCACTGGGGAAAGGCAGGCAGAGAATTCTCTGCTAGCACCTTCTCTGAGCCTGTTCACATTGCTTCGCTGTATCGCTTTTGTGCAGAAAACAGTAACACTTGTTCAGAACGAAAGAAAGCACAGAGCCCCAGATTCTATGTTGTCCTGGAGAGCTTGCAGAGCACTGGGGAAAGGCAGGCAGAGAATTCCTTGCTAGCACCTTCTCTGTGCCTGGGAAGCAGAAGTGTTCACATTGCTTGGCAGAATCGCTTTTGTGCAGAAAACACTAACACTTGTTCAGAACGAAAGAAAGCACAGAGCCCCAGATTTTATGTTGTCCTGGAGAGCTTGCAGAGCACTGGGGAAAGGCAGGCAGAGAATTCCCTGCTAGCACCTTCTCTGTGCCTGTTCACATTGCTTCGCAGAATCGCTTTTGTGCAGAAAACAGTAACACTTGTTCAGAACGAAAGAAAGCACAGAGCCCCAGATTCTATGTTGTCCTGGAGAGCTTGCAGAGCACTGGGGAAAGGCAGGCAGAGAATTCCCTGCTAGCACCTTCTCTGTGCCTGGGAAGCAGAAGTGTTCACATTGCTTGGCAGAATCGCTTTTGTGCAGAAAACACTAACAGTTGTTCAGAAGGAAAGAAAGCACAGAGCCCCAGATTTGCTGTTGTCTTGGAGAGCTTGCAGAGCACTGGGGAAAGGCAGGCAGAGAATTCCCTGCTAGCACCTTCTCTGTGCCTGTTCACATTGCTTCGCAGAATCGCTTTTGTGCAGAAAACAGTAACACTTGTTCAGAAAGAAAGAAAGCATGAGCCCCAGATTTTATGTTGTCCTGGAGAGCTTGCAGAGCACCGGGGAAAGGCAGGCAGAGAATTCCCTGCTAGCACCTTCTCTGTGCCTGTTCACATTGCTTCGCAGAATCGCTTTTGTGCAGAAAACAGTAACACTTGTTCAGAACGAAAGAAAGCACAGAGCCCCGGATTCTATGTTGCCCTGGAGAGCTTGCAGAGCACTGGGGAAAGGCAGGCAGAGAATTCCTTGCTAGCACCTTCTCTGTGCCTGGGAAGCAGAAGTGTTCACATTGCTTCGCAGAATTGCTTTTGTGCAGAAAACACTAACACTTGTTCAGAACGAAAGAAAGCACAGAGCCCCAGATTTTATGTTGTCCTGGAGAGCTTGCAGAGCACTGGGGAAAGGCAGGCAGAGAATTCCTTGCTAGCACCTTCTCTGTGCCTGGGAAGCAGAAGTGTTCACATTGCTTCGCAGAATCGCTTTTGTGCAGAAAACAGTAACACTTGTTCAGAAGGAAAGAAAGCACAGAGCCCCAGATTTTATGTTGTCCTGGAGAGCTTGCAGAGCACTGGGGAAAGGCAGGCAGAGAATTCCCTGCTAGCACCTTCTCTGTGCCTGGGAAGCAGAAGTGTTCACATTGCTTCGCAGAATCGCTTTTGTGCAGAAAACACTAACACTTGTTCAGAAGGAAAGAAAGCACAGAGCCCCAGAATCTATGTTGTCATGGAGAGCTTGCAGAGCACTGGGGAAAGGCAGGCAGAGAATTCCTTGCTAGCACCTTCTCTGTGCCTGGGAAGCAAAGTGTTCACATTGCTTCGCAGAATCGCTTTTGTGCAGAAAACAGTAACACTTGTTCAGAAGGAAAGAAAGCACAGAGCCCCAGATTTTATGTTGTCCTGGAGAGCTTGCAGAGCACTGGGGAAAGGCAGGCAGAGAATTCCCTGCTAGCACCTTCTCTGTGCCTGTTCACATTGCTTCGCAGAATCGCTTTTGTGCAGAAAACACTAACACTTGTTCAGAACGAAAGAAAGCATGAGCCCCAGATTTGCTGTTGTCCTGGGGAGCTTCCAGAGCACTGGGGAAAGGCAGGCAGAGAATTCCCTGCTAGCACCTTCTCTGTGCCTGGGAAGCAGAAGTGTTCACATTGCTTGGCAGAATCGCTTTTGTGCAGAAAACAGTAACACTTGTTCAGAACGAAAGAAAGCACAGAGCCCCAGATTCTATGTTGTCCTGGAGAGCTTGCAGAGCACTGGGGAAAGGCAGGCAGAGAATTCCCTGCTAGCACCTTCTCTGTGCCTGGGAAGCAGAAGTGTTCACATTGCTTGGCAGAATCGCTTTTGTGCAGAAAACAGTAACACTTGTTCAGAAAGAAAGAAAGCACAGAGCCCCAGATTTGCTGTTGTCTTGGAGAGCTTGCAGAGCACTGGGGAAAGGCAGGCAGAGAATTCCCTGCTAGCACCTTCTCTGTGCCTGTTCACATTGCTTCGCAGAATCGCTTTTGTGCAGAAAACAGTAACACTTGTTCAGAAAGAAAGAAAGCATGAGGCCCAGATTTTATGTTGTCCTGGAGAGCTTGCAGAGCACCGGGGAAAGGCAGGCAGAGAATTCCCTGCTAGCACCTTCTCTGTGCCTGTTCACATTGCTTCGCAAGAATCGCTTTGTGCAGAAAACAGTAACACTTGTTCAGAACGAAAGAAAGCACAGAGCCCCAGATTCTATGTTGTCCTGGAGAGCTTGCAGAGCACTGGGGAAAGGCAGGCAGAGAATTCCTTGCTAGCACCTTCTCTGTGCCTGGGAAGCAGAAGTGTTCACATTGCTTGGCAGCATCGCTTTTGTGCAGAAAACACTAACACTTGTTCAGAACGAAAGAAAGCACAGAGCCCCAGATTCTATGTTGTCCTGGAGAGCTTGCAGAGCACTGGGGAAAGGCAGGCAGAGAATTCCCTGCTAGCACATTCTCTGTGCCTGTTCACATTGCTTCGCAGAATCGCTTTTGTGCAGAAAACAGTAACACTTGCTCATTACGAAAGAAAGCACAGAGCCCCAGATTTTATGTTGTCCTGGAGAGCTTGCAGAGCACTGGGGAAAGGCAGGCAGAGAATTCCCTGCTAGCACCTTCTCTGTGCCTGGGAAGCAGAAGTGTTCACATTGCTTCGCAGAATCGCTTTTGTGCAGAAAACAGTAACACTTGTTCAGAACGAAAGAAAGCACAGAGCCCCAGATTTGATGTTGTCCTGGAGATCTTGCAGAGCACTGGGGAAAGGCAGGCAGAGAATTCCCTGCTAGCACCTTCTCTGTGCCTGTTCACATTGCTTCGCAGAATCGCTTTTGTGCAGAAAACACTAACACTTGTTCAGAAGGAAAGAAAGCACAGAGCCCCAGAATCTATGTTGTCCTGGAGAGCTTGCAGAGCACTGGGGAAAGGCAGGCAGAGAATTCCTTGCTAGCACCTTCTCTGTGCCTGTTCACATTGCTTCGCAGAATCGCTTTTGTGCAGAAAACAGTAACACTTGTTCAGAACGAAAGAAAGCATGAGCCCCAGATTTTATCTTGTCCTGGAGAGCTTGCAGAGCACTGGGGAAAGGCAGGCAGAGAATTCCCTGCTAGCACCTTCTCTGTGCCTGGGAAGCAGAAGTGTTCACATTGCTTCGCAGAATCGCTTTTGTGCAGAAAACAGTAACACTTGTTCAGAAGGAAAGAAAGCACAGAGCCCCAGATTTGCTGTTGTCTTGGAGAGCTTGCAGAGCACTGGGGAAAGGCAGGCAGAGAATTCCCTGCTAGCACCTTCTCTGTGCCTGTTCACATTGCTTCGCAGAATCGCTTTTGTGCAGAAAACAGTAACACTTGTTCAGAAAGAAAGAAAGCATGAGCCCCAGATTTTATGTTGTCCTGGAGAGCTTGCAGAGCACCGGGGAAAGGCAGGCAGAGAATTCCCTGCTAGCACCTTCTCTGTGCCTGTTCACATTGCTTCGCAGAATCGCTTTTGTGCAGAAAACAGTAACACTTGTTCAGAAGGAAAGAAAGCACAGAGCCCCGGATTCTATGTTGCCCTGGAGAGCTTGCACAGCACTGGGGAAAGGCAGGCAGAGAATTCCTTGCTAGCACCTTCTCTGTGCCTGGGAAGCAGAAGTGTTCACATTGCTTCGCAGAATCGCTTTTGTGCAGAAAACAGTAACACTTGTTCAGAAGGAAAGAAAGCACAGAGCCCCAGATTTGATGTTGTCCTGGAGAGCTTGCAGAGCACTGGGGAAAGGCAGGCAGAGAATTCTCTGCTAGCACCTTCTCTGTGCCTGTTCACATTGCTTCGCTGTATCACTTTTGTGCAGAAAACAGTAACACTTGTTCAGAACGAAAGAAAGCACAGAGCCCCAGATTCTATGTTGTCCTGGAGAGCTTGCAGAGCACTGGGGAAAGGCAGGCAGAGAATTCCTTGCTAGCACCTTCTCTGTGCCTGGGAAGCAGAAGTGTTCACATTGCTTGGCAGAATCGCTTTTGTGCAGAAAACACTAACACTTGTTCAGAACGAAAGAAAGCACAGAGCCCCAGATTTTATGTTGTCCTGGAGAGCTTGCAGAGCACTGGGGAAAGGCAGGCAGAGAATTCCCTGCTAGCACCTTCTCTGTGCCTGTTCACATTGCTTCGCAGAATCGCTTTTGTGCAGAAAACAGTAACACTTGTTCAGAACGAAAGAAAGCACAGAGCCCCAGATTCTATGTTGTCCTGGAGAGCTTGCAGAGCACTGGGGAAAGGCAGGCAGAGAATTCCCTGCTAGCACCTTCTCTGTGCCTGGGAAGCAGAAGTGTTCACATTGCTTGGCAGAATCGCTTTTGTGCAGAAAACACTAACAGTTGTTCAGAAGGAAAGAAAGCACAGAGCCCCAGATTTGCTGTTGTCTTGGAGAGCTTGCAGAGCACTGGGGAAAGGCAGGCAGAGAATTCCTTGCTAGCACCTTCTCTGTGCCTGGGAAGCAGAAGTGTTCACATTGCTTCGCAGAATTGCTTTTGTGCAGAAAACACTAACACTTGTTCAGAACGAAAGAAAGCACAGAGCCCCAGATTTTATGTTGTCCTGGAGAGCTTGCAGAGCACTGGGGAAAGGCAGGCAGAGAATTCCTTGCTAGCACCTTCTCTGTGCCTGGGAAGCAGAAGTGTTCACATTGCTTCGCAGAATCGCTTTTGTGCAGAAAACAGTAACACTTGTTCAGAACGAAAGAAAGCACAGAGCCCCAGATTTTATGTTGTCCTGGAGAGCTTGCAGAGCACTGGGGAAAGGCAGGCAGAGAATTCCCTGCTAGCACCTTCTCTGTGCCTGGGAAGCAGAAGTGTTCACATTGCTTCGCAGAATCGCTTTTGTGCAGAAAACACTAACACTTGTTCAGAAGGAAAGAAAGCACAGAGCCCCAGAATCTATGTTGTCATGGAGAGCTTGCAGAGCACTGGGGAAAGGCAGGCAGAGAATTCCTTGCTAGCACCTTCTCTGTGCCTGGGAAGCAAAGTGTTCACATTGCTTCGCAGAATCGCTTTTGTGCAGAAAACAGTAACACTTGTTCAGAAGGAAAGAAAGCACAGAGCCCCAGATTTTATGTTGTCCTGGAGAGCTTGCAGAGCACTGGGGAAAGGCAGGCAGAGAATTCCCTGCTAGCACCTTCTCTGTGCCTGTTCACATTGCTTCGCAGAATCGCTTTTGTGCAGAAAACAGTAACACTTGTTCAGAAAGAAAGAAAGCACAGAGCCCCAGATTTTATGTTGTCCTGGAGAGCTTGCAGAGCACCGGGGAAAGGCAGGCAGAGAATTCCCTGCTAGCACCTTCTCTGTGCCTGTTCACATTGCTTCGCAAGAATCGCTTTGTGCAGAAAACAGTAACACTTGTTCAGAACGAAAGAAAGCACAGAGCCCCAGATTCTATGTTGTCCTGGAGAGCTTGCAGAGCACTGGGGAAAGGCAGGCAGAGAATTCCTTGCTAGCACCTTCTCTGTGCCTGGGAAGCAGAAGTGTTCACATTGCTTGGCAGCATCGCTTTTGTGCAGAAAACACTAACACTTGTTCAGAACGAAAGAAAGCACAGAGCCCCAGATTCTATGTTGTCCTGGAGAGCTTGCAGAGCACTGGGGAAAGGCAGGCAGAGAATTCCCTGCTAGCACCTTCTCTGTGCCTGGGAAACAGAAGTGTTCACATTGCTTCGCAGAATCGCTTTTGTGCAGAAAACAGTAACACTTGCTCATTACGAAAGAAAGCACAGAGCCCCAGATTTTATGTTGTCCTGGAGAGCTTGCAGAGCACTGGGGAAAGGCAGGCAGAGAATTCCCTGCTAGCACCTTCTCTGTGCCTGGGAAGCAGAAGTGTTCACATTGCTTCGCAGAATCGCTTTTGTGCAGAAAACAGTAACACTTGTTCAGAACGAAAGAAAGCACAGAGCCCCAGATTTGATGTTGTCCTGGAGAGCTTGCAGAGCACTGGGGAAAGGCAGGCAGAGAATTCCCTGCTAGCACCTTCTCTGTGCCTGTTCACATTGCTTCGCAGAATCGCTTTTGTGCAGAAAACACTAACACTTGTTCAGAAGGAAAGAAAGCACAGAGCCCCAGAATCTATGTTGTCCTGGAGAGCTTGCAGAGCACTGGGGAAAGGCAGGCAGAGAATTCCTTGCTAGCACCTTCTCTGTGCCTGGGAAGCAGAAGTGTTCACATTGCTTGGCAGAATCGCTTTTGTGCAGAAAACAGTAACACTTGTTCAGAAAGAAAGAAAGCACAGAGCCCCAGATTTTATGTTGTCCTGGAGAGCTTGCAGAGCACTGGGGAAAGGCAGGCAGAGAATTCCCTGCTAGCACCTTCTCTGTGCCTGTTCACATTGCTTCGCAGAATCGCTTTTGTGCAGAAAACAGTAACACTTGTTCAGAACGAAAGAAAGCACAGAGCCCCAGATTCTATGTTGTCCTGGAGAGCTTGCAGAGCACTGGGGAAAGGCAGGCAGAGAATTCCCTGCTAGCACCTTCTCTGTGCCTGGGAAGCAGAAGTGTTCACATTGCTTGGCAGAATCGCTTTTGTGCAGAAAACACTAACAGTTGTTCAGAAGGAAAGAAAGCACAGAGCCCCAGATTTGCTGTTGTCTTGGAGAGCTTGCAGAGCACTGGGGAAAGGCAGGCAGAGAATTCCCTGCTAGCACCTTCTCTGTGCCTGTTCACATTGCTTCGCAGAATCGCTTTTGTGCAGAAAACAGTAACACTTGTTCAGAAAGAAAGAAAGCATGAGCCCCAGATTTTATGTTGTCCTGGAGAGCTTGCAGAGCACCGGGGAAAGGCAGGCAGAGAATTCCCTGCTAGCACCTTCTCTGTGCCTGTTCACATTGCTTCGCAGAATCGCTTTTGTGCAGAAAACAGTAACACTTGTTCAGAACGAAAGAAAGCACAGAGCCCCGGATTCTATGTTGCCCTGGAGAGCTTGCAGAGCACTGGGGAAAGGCAGGCAGAGAATTCCTTGCTAGCACCTTCTCTGTGCCTGGGAAGCAGAAGTGTTCACATTGCTTCGCAGAATTGCTTTTGTGCAGAAAACACTAACACTTGTTCAGAACGAAAGAAAGCACAGAGCCCCAGATTTTATGTTGTCCTGGAGAGCTTGCAGAGCACTGGGGAAAGGCAGGCAGAGAATTCCTTGCTAGCACCTTCTCTGTGCCTGGGAAGCAGAAGTGTTCACATTGCTTCGCAGAATCGCTTTTGTGCAGAAAACAGTAACACTTGTTCAGAAGGAAAGAAAGCACAGAGCCCCAGATTTTATGTTGTCCTGGAGAGCTTGCAGAGCACTGGGGAAAGGCAGGCAGAGAATTCCCTGCTAGCACCTTCTCTGTGCCTGGGAAGCAGAAGTGTTCACATTGCTTCGCAGAATCGCTTTTGTGCAGAAAACACTAACACTTGTTCAGAAGGAAAGAAAGCACAGAGCCCCAGAATCTATGTTGTCATGGAGAGCTTGCAGAGCACTGGGGAAAGGCAGGCAGAGAATTCCTTGCTAGCACCTTCTCTGTGCCTGGGAAGCAGAAGTGTTCACATTGCTTCGCAGAATTGCTTTTGTGCAGAAAACACTAACACTTGTTCAGAACGAAAGAAAGCACAGAGCCCCAGATTTTATGTTGTCCTGGAGAGCTTGCAGAGCACTGGGGAAAGGCAGGCAGAGAATTCCTTGCTAGCACCTTCTCTGTGCCTGGGAAGCAGAAGTGTTCACATTGCTTCGCAGAATCGCTTTTGTGCAGAAAACAGTAACACTTGTTCAGAACGAAAGAAAGCACAGAGCCCCAGATTTTATGTTGTCCTGGAGAGCTTGCAGAGCACTGGGGAAAGGCAGGCAGAGAATTCCCTGCTAGCACCTTCTCTGTGCCTGGGAAGCAGAAGTGTTCACATTGCTTCGCAGAATCGCTTTTGTGCAGAAAACACTAACACTTGTTCAGAAGGAAAGAAAGCACAGAGCCCCAGAATCTATGTTGTCATGGAGAGCTTGCAGAGCACTGGGGAAAGGCAGGCAGAGAATTCCTTGCTAGCACCTTCTCTGTGCCTGGGAAGCAAAGTGTTCACATTGCTTCGCAGAATCGCTTTTGTGCAGAAAACAGTAACACTTGTTCAGAAGGAAAGAAAGCACAGAGCCCCAGATTTTATGTTGTCCTGGAGAGCTTGCAGAGCACTGGGGAAAGGCAGGCAGAGAATTCCCTGCTAGCACCTTCTCTGTGCCTGTTCACATTGCTTCGCAGAATCGCTTTTGTGCAGAAAACAGTAACACTTGTTCAGAAAGAAAGAAAGCACAGAGCCCCAGATTTTATGTTGTCCTGGAGAGCTTGCAGAGCACCGGGGAAAGGCAGGCAGAGAATTCCCTGCTAGCACCTTCTCTGTGCCTGTTCACATTGCTTCGCAAGAATCGCTTTGTGCAGAAAACAGTAACACTTGTTCAGAACGAAAGAAAGCACAGAGCCCCAGATTCTATGTTGTCCTGGAGAGCTTGCAGAGCACTGGGGAAAGGCAGGCAGAGAATTCCTTGCTAGCACCTTCTCTGTGCCTGGGAAGCAGAAGTGTTCACATTGCTTGGCAGCATCGCTTTTGTGCAGAAAACACTAACACTTGTTCAGAACGAAAGAAAGCACAGAGCCCCAGATTCTATGTTGTCCTGGAGAGCTTGCAGAGCACTGGGGAAAGGCAGGCAGAGAATTCCCTGCTAGCACATTCTCTGTGCCTGTTCACATTGCTTCGCAGAATCGCTTTTGTGCAGAAAACAGTAACACTTGCTCATTACGAAAGAAAGCACAGAGCCCCAGATTTTATGTTGTCCTGGAGAGCTTGCAGAGCACTGGGGAAAGGCAGGCAGAGAATTCCCTGCTAGCACCTTCTCTGTGCCTGGGAAGCAGAAGTGTTCACATTGCTTCGCAGAATCGCTTTTGTGCAGAAAACAGTAACACTTGTTCAGAACGAAAGAAAGCACAGAGCCCCAGATTTGATGTTGTCCTGGAGATCTTGCAGAGCACTGGGGAAAGGCAGGCAGAGAATTCCCTGCTAGCACCTTCTCTGTGCCTGTTCACATTGCTTCGCAGAATCGCTTTTGTGCAGAAAACACTAACACTTGTTCAGAAGGAAAGAAAGCACAGAGCCCCAGAATTTATGTTGTCCTGGAGAGCTTGCAGAGCACTGGGGAAAGGCAGGCAGAGAATTCCTTGCTAGCACCTTCTCTGTGCCTGTTCACATTGCTTCGCAGAATCGCTTTTGTGCAGAAAACAGTAACACTTGTTCAGAACGAAAGAAAGCATGAGCCCCAGATTTTATCTTGTCCTGGAGAGCTTGCAGAGCACTGGGGAAAGGCAGGCAGAGAATTCCCTGCTAGCACCTTCTCTGTGCCTGGGAAGCAGAAGTGTTCACATTGCTTCGCAGAATCGCTTTTGTGCAGAAAACAGTAACACTTGTTCAGAACGAAAGAAAGTACAGAGCCCCAGATTTTATGTTGTCCTGGAGAGCTTGCAGAGCACTGGGGAAAGGCAGGCAGAGAATTCCCTGCTAGCACCTTCTCTGTGCCTGTTCACATTGCTTCGCAGAATCGCTTTTGTGCAGAAAACAGTAACACTTGTTCAGAACGAAAGAAAGCACAGAGCCCCAGATTCTATGTTGTCCTGGAGAGCTTGCAGAGCACTGGGGAAAGGCAGGCAGAGAATTCCTTGCTAGCACCTTCTCTGCGCCTGGGAAGCAGAAGTGTTCACATTGCTTCGCAGAATCGCTTTTGTGCAGAAAACAGTAACACTTGTTCAGAACGAAAGAAAGCACAGAGCCCCAGATTCTATGTTGTCCTGGAGAGCTTGCAGAGCACTGGGGAAAGGCAGGCAGAGAATTCCCTGCTAGCACCTTCTCTGTGCCTGGGAAACAGAAGTGTTCACATTGCTTCGCAGAATCGCTTTTGTGCAGAAAACAGTAACACTTGCTCATTACGAAAGAAAGCACAGAGCCCCAGATTTTATGTTGTCCTGGAGAGCTTGCAGAGCACTGGGGAAAGGCAGGCAGAGAATTCCCTGCTAGCACCTTCTCTGTGCCTGGGAAGCAGAAGTGTTCACATTGCTTCGCAGAATCGCTTTTGTGCAGAAAACAGTAACACTTGTTCAGAACGAAAGAAAGCACAGAGCCCCAGATTTGATGTTGTCCTGGAGAGCTTGCAGAGCACTGGGGAAAGGCAGGCAGAGAATTCCCTGCTAGCACCTTCTCTGTGCCTGTTCACATTGCTTCGCAGAATCGCTTTTGTGCAGAAAACACTAACACTTGTTCAGAAGGAAAGAAAGCACAGAGCCCCAGAATCTATGTTGTCCTGGAGAGCTTGCAGAGCACTGGGGAAAGGCAGGCAGAGAATTCCTTGCTAGCACCTTCTCTGTGCCTGGGAAGCAGAAGTGTTCACATTGCTTGGCAGAATCGCTTTTGTGCAGAAAACAGTAACACTTGTTCAGAAAGAAAGAAAGCACAGAGCCCCAGATTTTATGTTGTCCTGGAGAGCTTGCAGAGCACTGGGGAAAGGCAGGCAGAGAATTCCCTGCTAGCACCTTCTCTGTGCCTGTTCACATTGCTTCGCAGAATCGCTTTTGTGCAGAAAACAGTAACACTTGTTCAGAACGAAAGAAAGCACAGAGCCCCAGATTCTATGTTGTCCTGGAGAGCTTGCAGAGCACTGGGGAAAGGCAGGCAGAGAATTCCCTGCTAGCACCTTCTCTGTGCCTGGGAAGCAGAAGTGTTCACATTGCTTGGCAGAATCGCTTTTGTGCAGAAAACACTAACAGTTGTTCAGAAGGAAAGAAAGCACAGAGCCCCAGATTTGCTGTTGTCTTGGAGAGCTTGCAGAGCACTGGGGAAAGGCAGGCAGAGAATTCCCTGCTAGCACCTTCTCTGTGCCTGTTCACATTGCTTCGCAGAATCGCTTTTGTGCAGAAAACAGTAACACTTGTTCAGAAAGAAAGAAAGCATGAGCCCCAGATTTTATGTTGTCCTGGAGAGCTTGCAGAGCACCGGGGAAAGGCAGGCAGAGAATTCCCTGCTAGCACCTTCTCTGTGCCTGTTCACATTGCTTCGCAGAATCGCTTTTGTGCAGAAAACAGTAACACTTGTTCAGAACGAAAGAAAGCACAGAGCCCCGGATTCTATGTTGCCCTGGAGAGCTTGCAGAGCACTGGGGAAAGGCAGGCAGAGAATTCCTTGCTAGCACCTTCTCTGTGCCTGGGAAGCAGAAGTGTTCACATTGCTTCGCAGAATTGCTTTTGTGCAGAAAACACTAACACTTGTTCAGAACGAAAGAAAGCACAGAGCCCCAGATTTTATGTTGTCCTGGAGAGCTTGCAGAGCACTGGGGAAAGGCAGGCAGAGAATTCCTTGCTAGCACCTTCTCTGTGCCTGGGAAGCAGAAGTGTTCACATTGCTTCGCAGAATCGCTTTTGTGCAGAAAACAGTAACACTTGTTCAGAAGGAAAGAAAGCACAGAGCCCCAGATTTTATGTTGTCCTGGAGAGCTTGCAGAGCACTGGGGAAAGGCAGGCAGAGAATTCCCTGCTAGCACCTTCTCTGTGCCTGGGAAGCAGAAGTGTTCACATTGCTTCGCAGAATCGCTTTTGTGCAGAAAACACTAACACTTGTTCAGAAGGAAAGAAAGCACAGAGCCCCAGAATCTATGTTGTCATGGAGAGCTTGCAGAGCACTGGGGAAAGGCAGGCAGAGAATTCCTTGCTAGCACCTTCTCTGTGCCTGGGAAGCAAAGTGTTCACATTGCTTCGCAGAATCGCTTTTGTGCAGAAAACAGTAACACTTGTTCAGAAGGAAAGAAAGCACAGAGCCCCAGATTTTATGTTGTCCTGGAGAGCTTGCAGAGCACTGGGGAAAGGCAGGCAGAGAATTCCCTGCTAGCACCTTCTCTGTGCCTGTTCACATTGCTTCGCAGAATCGCTTTTGTGCAGAAAACAGTAACACTTGTTCAGAAAGAAAGAAAGCACAGAGCCCCAGATTTTATGTTGTCCTGGAGAGCTTGCAGAGCACCGGGGAAAGGCAGGCAGAGAATTCCCTGCTAGCACCTTCTCTGTGCCTGTTCACATTGCTTCGCAAGAATCGCTTTGTGCAGAAAACAGTAACACTTGTTCAGAACGAAAGAAAGCACAGAGCCCCAGATTCTATGTTGTCCTGGAGAGCTTGCAGAGCACTGGGGAAAGGCAGGCAGAGAATTCCTTGCTAGCACCTTCTCTGTGCCTGGGAAGCAGAAGTGTTCACATTGCTTGGCAGCATCGCTTTTGTGCAGAAAACACTAACACTTGTTCAGAACGAAAGAAAGCACAGAGCCCCAGATTCTATGTTGTCCTGGAGAGCTTGCAGAGCACTGGGGAAAGGCAGGCAGAGAATTCCCTGCTAGCACATTCTCTGTGCCTGTTCACATTGCTTCGCAGAATCGCTTTTGTGCAGAAAACAGTAACACTTGTTCAGAACGAAAGAAAGCACAGAGCCCCAGATTCTATGTTGTCCTGGAGAGCTTGCAGAGCACTGGGGAAAGGCAGGCAGAGAATTCCCTGCTAGCACCTTCTCTGTGCCTGGGAAACAGAAGTGTTCACATTGCTTCGCAGAATCGCTTTTGTGCAGAAAACAGTAACACTTGCTCATTACGAAAGAAAGCACAGAGCCCCAGATTTTATGTTGTCCTGGAGAGCTTGCAGAGCACTGGGGAAAGGCAGGCAGAGAATTCCCTGCTAGCACCTTCTCTGTGCCTGGGAAGCAGAAGTGTTCACATTGCTTCGCAGAATCGCTTTTGTGCAGAAAACAGTAACACTTGTTCAGAACGAAAGAAAGCACAGAGCCCCAGATTTGATGTTGTCCTGGAGAGCTTGCAGAGCACTGGGGAAAGGCAGGCAGAGAATTCCCTGCTAGCACCTTCTCTGTGCCTGTTCACATTGCTTCGCAGAATCGCTTTTGTGCAGAAAACACTAACACTTGTTCAGAAGGAAAGAAAGCACAGAGCCCCAGAATCTATGTTGTCCTGGAGAGCTTGCAGAGCACTGGGGAAAGGCAGGCAGAGAATTCCTTGCTAGCACCTTCTCTGTGCCTGTTCACATTGCTTCGCAGAATCGCTTTTGTGCAGAAAACAGTAACACTTGTTCAGAACGAAAGAAAGCATGAGCCCCAGATTTTATCTTGTCCTGGAGAGCTTGCAGAGCACTGGGGAAAGGCAGGCAGAGAATTCCCTGCTAGCACCTTCTCTGTGCCTGGGAAGCAGAAGTGTTCACATTGCTTCGCAGAATCGCTTTTGTGCAGAAAACAGTAACACTTGTTCAGAACGAAAGAAAGTACAGAGCCCCAGATTTTATGTTGTCCTGGAGAGCTTGCAGAGCACTGGGGAAAGGCAGGCAGAGAATTCCCTGCTAGCACCTTCTCTGTGCCTGTTCACATTGCTTCGCAGAATCGCTTTTGTGCAGAAAACAGTAACACTTGCTCATTACGAAAGAAAGCACAGAGCCCCAGATTTTATGTTGTCCTGGAGAGCTTGCAGAGCACTGGGGAAAGGCAGGCAGAGAATTCCCTGCTAGCACCTTCTCTGTGCCTGGGAAGCAGAAGTGTTCACATTGCTTCGCAGAATCGCTTTTGTGCAGAAAACAGTAACACTTGTTCAGAACGAAAGAAAGTACAGAGCCCCAGATTTTATGTTGTCCTGGAGAGCTTGCAGAGCACTGGGGAAAGGCAGGCAGAGAATTCCCTGCTAGCACCTTCTCTGTGCCTGTTCACATTGCTTCGCAGAATCGCTTTTGTGCAGAAAACAGTAACACTTGTTCAGAACGAAAGAAAGCACAGAGCCCCAGATTCTATGTTGTCCTGGAGAGCTTGCAGAGCACTGGGGAAAGGCAGGCAGAGAATTCCTTGCTAGCACCTTCTCTGCGCCTGGGAAGTAGAAGTGTTCACATTGCTTCGCAGAATCGCTTTTGTGCAGAAAACAGTAACACTTGTTCAGAAGGAAAGAAAGCACAGAGCCCCAGATTTGATGTTGTCCTGGAGAGCTTGCAGAGCACTGGGGAAAGGCAGGCAGAGAATTCCCTGCTAGCACCTTCTCTGTGCCTGGGAAGCAGATGTGTTCACATTGCTTCGCAGAATCGCTTTTGTGCAGAAAACAGTAACACTTGTTCAGAACGAAAGAAAGCACAGAGCCCCAAATTTTATGTTGTCCTGGAGAGCTTGCAGAGCACTGGGGAAAGGCAGGCAGAGAATTCCCTGCTAGCACCTTCTCTGTGCCTGTTCACATTGCTTCGCAGAATCGCTTTTGTGCAGAAAACACTAACACTTGTTCAGAACGAAAGAAAGCACAGAGCCCCAGATTTGCTGTTGTCCTGGAGAGCTTGCAGAGCACTGGGGAAAGGCAGGCAGAGAATTCCCTGCTAGCACCTTCTCTGTGCCTGTTCACATTGCTTCGCAGAATCGCTTTTGTGCAGAAAACAGTAACACTTGTTCAGAACGAAAGAAAGCATGAGCCCCAGATTTTATGTTGTCCTGGGGAGCTTGCAGAGCACTGGGGAAAGGCAGGCAGAGAATTCCCTGCTAGCACCTTCTCTGTGCCTGTTCACATTGCTTCGCAGAATCGCTTTTGTGCAGAAAACAGTAACACTTGTTCAGAACGAAAGAAAGCACAGAGCCCCAGATTCTATGTTGTCCTGGAGAGCTTGCACAGCACTGGGGAAAGGCAGGCAGAGAATTCCCTGCTAGCACTTTCTCTGTGCCTGGGAAGCAGAAGTGTTCACATTGCTTCGCAGAATCGCTTTTGTGCAGAAAACAGTAACACTTGTTCAGAACGAAAGAAAGCACAGAGCCCCAGATTTTATGTTGTCCTGGAGAGCTTGCAGAGTACTGGGGAAAGGCAGGCAGAGAATTCCCTGCTAGCACCTTCTCTGTGCCTGTTCACATTGCTTCGCAGAATCGCTTTTGTGCAGAAAACACTAACACTCGTTCAGAACGAAAGAAAGCACAGAGCCCCAGATTTTATGTTGTCCTGGAGAGCTTGCAGAGCACTGGGGAAAGGCAGGCAGAGAATTCCCTGCTAGCACCTTCTCTGTGCCTGTTCACATTGCTTCGCAGAATCGCTTTTGTGCAGAAAACACTAACACTTGTTCAGAACGAAAGAAAGCATGAGCCCCAGATTTGCTGTTGTCCTGGGGAGCTTGCAGAGCACTGGGGAAAGGCAGGCAGAGAATTCCCTGCTAGCACCTTCTCTGTGCCTGGGAAGCAGAAGTGTTCACATTGCTTGGCAGAATCGCTTTTGTGCAGAAAACAGTAACACTTGTTCAGAACGAAAGAAAGCACAGAGCCCCAGATTCTATGTTGTCCTGGAGAGCTTGCAGAGCACTGGGGAAAGGCAGGCAGAGAATTCCCTGCTAGCACCTTCTCTGTGGCTGGGAAGCAGAAGTGTTCACATTGCTTGGCAGAATCGCTTTTGTGCAGAAAACAGTAACACTTGTTCAGAAAGAAAGAAAGCACAGAGCCCCAGATTTGCTGTTGTCCTGGAGAGCTTGCAGAGCACTGGGGAAAGGCAGGCAGAGAATTCCCTGCTAGCACCTTCTCTGTGCCTGTTCACATTGCTTCGCAGAATCGCTTTTGTGCAGAAAACAGTAACACTTGTTCAGAAAGAAAGAAAGCATGAGCCCCAGATTTTATGTTGTCCTGGAGAGCTTGCAGAGCACCGGGGAAAGGCAGGCAGAGAATTCCCTGCTAGCACCTTCTCTGTGCCTGTTCACATTGCTTCGCAAGAATCGCTTTTGTGCAGAAAACAGTAACACTTGTTCAGAACGACAGAAAGCACAGAGCCCCAGATTCTATGTTGTCCTGGAGAGCTTGCAGAGCACTGGGGAAAGGCAGGCAGAGAATTCCTTGCTAGCACCTTCTCTGTGCCTGGGAAGCAGAAGTGTTCACATTGCTTGGCAGCATCGCTTTTGTGCAGAAAACACTAACACTTGTTCAGAACGAAACAAAGCACAGAGCCCCAGATTCTATGTTGTCCTGGAGAGCTTGCAGAGCACTGGGGAAAGGCAGGCAGAGAATTCCCTGCTAGCACCTTCTCTGTGCCTGTTCACATTGCTTCGCAGAATCGCTTTTGTGCAGAAAACAGTAACACTTGTTCAGAAAGAAAGAAAGCATGAGCCCCAGATTTTATGTTGTCCTGGAGAGCTTGCAGAGCACCGGGGAAAGGCAGGCAGAGAATTCCCTGCTAGCACCTTCTCTGTGCCTGTTCACATTGCTTCGCAGAATCGCTTTTGTGCAGAAAACACTAACACTTGTTCAGAACGAAAGAAAGCACAGAGCCCCAGATTTTATGTTGTCCTGGAGAGCTTGCAGAGCACTGGGGAAAGGCAGGCAGAGAATTCCCTGCTAGCACCTTCTCTGTGCCTGTTCACATTGCTTCGCAGAATCGCTTTTGTGCAGAAAACAGTAACACTTGTTCAGAACGAAAGAAAGCACAGAGCCCCAGATTCTATGTTGTCCTGGAGAGCTTGCAGAGCACTGGGGAAAGGCAGGCAGAGAATTCCTTGCTAGCACCTTCTCTGTGCCTGGGAAGCAGAAGTGTTCACATTGCTTGGCAGAATCGCTTTTGTGCAGAAAACACTAACACTTGTTCAGAACGAAAGAAAGCACAGAGCCCCAGATTTTATGTTGTCCTGGAGAGCTTGCAGAGCACTGGGGAAAGGCAGGCAGAGAATTCCCTGCTAGCACCTTCTCTGTGCCTGTTCACATTGCTTCGCAGAATCGCTTTTGTGCAGAAAACAGTAACACTTGTTCAGAACGAAAGAAAGCACAGAGCCCCAGATTCTATGTTGCCCTGGAGAGCTTGCACAGCACTGGGGAAAGGCAGGCAGAGAATTCCTTGCTAGCACCTTCTCTGTGCCTGGGAAGCAGAAGTGTTCACATTGCTTCGCAGAATCGCTTTTGTGCAGAAAACAGTAACACTTGTTCAGAAGGAAAGAAAGCACAGAGCCCCAGATTTTATGTTGTCCTGGAGAGCTTGCAGAGCACTGGGGAAAGGCAGGCAGAGAATTCCCTGCTAGCACCTTCTCTGTGCCTGTTCACATTGCTTCGCAGAATCGCTTTTGTGCAGAAAACAGTAACACTTGTTCAGAAAGAAAGAAAGCATGAGCCCCAGATTTTATGTTGTCCTGGAGAGCTTGCAGAGCACCGGGGAAAGGCAGGCAGAGAATTCCCTGCTAGCACCTTCTCTGTGCCTGTTCACATTGCTTCGCAAGAATCGCTTTGTGCAGAAAACAGTAACACTTGTTCAGAACGAAAGAAAGCACAGAGCCCCAGATTCTATGTTGTCCTGGAGAGCTTGCAGAGCACTGGGGAAAGGCAGGCAGAGAATTCCTTGCTAGCACCTTCTCTGTGCCTGGGAAGCAGAAGTGTTCACATTGCTTGGCAGCATCGCTTTTGTGCAGAAAACACTAACACTTGTTCAGAACGAAAGAAAGCACAGAGCCCCAGATTCTATGTTGTCCTGGAGAGCTTGCAGAGCACTGGGGAAAGGCAGGCAGAGAATTCCCTGCTAGCACCTTCTCTGTGCCTGTTCACATTGCTTCGCAGAATCGCTTTTGTGCAGAAAACAGTAACACTTGCTCATTACGAAAGAAAGCACAGAGCCCCAGATTTTATGTTGTCCTGGAGAGCTTGCAGAGCACTGGGGAAAGGCAGGCAGAGAATTCCCTGCTAGCACCTTCTCTGTGCCTGGGAAGCAGAAGTGTTCACATTGCTTCGCAGAATCGCTTTTGTGCAGAAAACAGTAACACTTGTTCAGAACGAAAGAAAGCACAGAGCCCCAGATTTGATGTTGTCCTGGAGAGCTTGCAGAGCACTGGGGAAAGGCAGGCAGAGAATTCCCTGCTAGCACCTTCTCTGTGCCTGTTCACATTGCTTCGCAGAATCGCTTTTGTGCAGAAAACACTAACACTTGTTCAGAAGGAAAGAAAGCACAGAGCCCCAGATTTGCTGTTGTCCTGGAGAGCTTGCAGAGCACTGGGGAAAGGCAGGCAGAGAATTCCCTGCTAGCACCTTCTCTGTGCCTGTTCACATTGCTTCGCAGAATCGCTTTTGTGCAGAAAACAGTAACACTTGTTCAGAACGAAAGAAAGCATGAGCCCCAGATTTTATGTTGTCCTGGGGAGCTTGCAGAGCACTGGGGAAAGGCAGGCAGAGAATTCCCTGCTAGCACCTTCTCTGTGCCTGTTCACATTGCTTCGCAGAATCGCTTTTGTGCAGAAAACAGTAACACTTGTTCAGAACGAAAGAAAGCACAGAGCCCCAGATTCTATGTTGTCCTGGAGAGCTTGCACAGCACTGGGGAAAGGCAGGCAGAGAATTCCCTGCTAGCACCTTCTCTGTACCTGGGAAGCAGAAGTGTGCACATTGCTTCGCAGAATCGCTTTTGTGCAGAAAACAGTAACACTTGTTCAGAACGAAAGAAAGCACAGAGCCCCAGATTTTATGTTGTCCTGGAGAGCTTGCAGAGTACTGGGGAAAGGCAGGCAGAGAATTCCCTGCTAGCACCTTCTCTGTGCCTGTTCACATTGCTTCGCAGAATCGCTTTTGTGCAGAAAACACTAACACTCGTTCAGAACGAAAGAAAGCACAGAGCCCCAGATTTTATGTTGTCCTGGAGAGCTTGCAGAGCACTGGGGAAAGGCAGGCAGAGAATTCCCTGCTAGCACCTTCTCTGTGCCTGTTCACATTGCTTCGCAGAATCGCTTTTGTGCAGAAAACACTAACACTTGTTCAGAACGAAAGAAAGCATGAGCCCCAGATTTGCTGTTGTCCTGGGGAGCTTCCAGAGCACTGGGGAAAGGCAGGCAGAGAATTCCCTGCTAGCACCTTCTCTGTGCCTGGGAAGCAGAAGTGTTCACATTGCTTGGCAGAATCGCTTTTGTGCAGAAAACAGTAACACTTGTTCAGAACGAAAGAAAGCACAGAGCCCCAGATTCTATGTTGTCCTGGAGAGCTTGCAGAGCACTGGGGAAAGGCAGGCAGAGAATTCCCTGCTAGCACCTTCTCTGTGCCTGGGAAGCAGAAGTGTTCACATTGCTTGGCAGAATCGCTTTTGTGCAGAAAACAGTAACACTTGTTCAGAAAGAAAGAAAGCACAGAGCCCCAGATTTGCTGTTGTCTTGGAGAGCTTGCAGAGCACTGGGGAAAGGCAGGCAGAGAATTCCCTGCTAGCACCTTCTCTGTGCCTGTTCACATTGCTTCGCAGAATCGCTTTTGTGCAGAAAACAGTAACACTTGTTCAGAAAGAAAGAAAGCATGAGCCCCAGATTTTATGTTGTCCTGGAGAGCTTGCAGAGCACCGGGGAAAGGCAGGCAGAGAATTCCCTGCTAGCACCTTCTCTGTGCCTGTTCACATTGCTTCGCAAGAATCGCTTTTGTGCAGAAAACAGTAACACTTGTTCAGAACGACAGAAAGCACAGAGCCCCAGATTTTATGTTGTCCTGGAGAGCTTGCAGAGCACTGGGGAAAGGCAGGCAGAGAATTCCTTGGTAGCACCTTCTCTGTGCCTGGGAAGCAGAAGTGTTCACATTGCTTGGCAGCATCGCTTTTGTGCAGAAAACAGTAACACTTGTTCAGAACGAAACAAAGCACAGAGCCCCGGATTCTATGTTGTCCTGGAGAGCTTGCAGAGCACTGGGGAAAGGCAGGCAGAGAATTCCCTGCTAGCACCTTCTCTGTGCCTGTTCACATTGCTTCGCAGAATCGCTTTTGTGCAGAAAACAGTAACACTTGTTCAGAACGAAAGAAAGCACAGAGCCCCAGATTCTATGTTGTCCTGGAGAGCTTGCACAGCACTGGGGAAAGGCAGGCAGAGAATTCCCTGCTAGCACCTTGTCTGTGCCTGGGAAGCAGAAGTGTTCACATTGCTTCGCAGAATCGCTTTTGTGCAGAAAACAGTAACACTTGCTCATTACGAAAGAAAGCACAGAGCCCCAGATTTTATGTTGTCCTGGAGAGCTTGCAGAGCACTGGGGAAAGGCAGGCAGAGAATTCCCTGCTAGCACCTTCTCTGTGCCTGGGAAGCAGAAGTGTTCACGTTGCTTCGCAGAATCGCTTTTGTGCAGAAAACAGTAACACTTGTTCAGAACGAAAGAAAGCACAGAGCCCCAGATTTGATGTTGTCCTGGAGAGCTTGCAGAGCACTGGGGAAAGGCAGGCAGAGAATTCCCTGCTAGCACCTTCTCTGTGCCTGTTCACATTGCTTCGCAGAATCGCTTTTGTGCAGAAAACAGTAACACTTGTTCAGAAAGAAAGAAAGCATGAGCCCCAGATTTTATGTTGTCCTGGAGAGCTTGCAGAGCACCGGGGAAAGGCAGGCAGAGAATTCCCTGCTAGCACCTTCTCTGTGCCTGTTCACATTGCTTCGCAGAATCGCTTTTGTGCAGAAAACAGTAACACTTGTTCAGAACGAAAGAAAGCACAGAGCCCCAGATTCTATGTTGTCCTGGAGAGCTTGCAGAGCACTGGGGAAAGGCAGGCAGAGAATTCCCTGCTAGCACCTTCTCTGTGCCTGGGAAGCAGAAGTGTTCACATTGCTTCGCAGAATCGCTTTTGTGCAGAAAACAGTAACACTTGTTCAGAACGAAAGAAAGCACAGAGCCCCAGATTTTATGTTGTCCTGGAGAGCTTGCAGAGCACTGGGGAAAGGCAGGCAGAGAATTCCTTGCTAGCACCTTCTCTGTGCCTGGGAAGCAGAAGTGTTCACATTGCTTCGCAGAATCGCTTTTGTGCAGAAAACAGTAACACTTGTTCAGAACGAAAGAAAGCACAGAGCCCCAGATTTTATGTTGTCCTGGAGAGCTTGCAGAGCACTGGGGAAAGGCAGGCAGAGAATTCCCTGCTAGCACCTTCTCTGTGCCTGTTCACATTGCTTCGCAGAATCGCTTTTGTGCAGAAAACAGTAACACTTGTTCAGAACGAAAGAAAGCACAGAGCCCCAGATTCTATGTTGTCCTGGAGAGCTTGCAGAGCACTGGGGAAAGGCAGGCAGAGAATTCCTTGCTAGCACCTTCTCTGTGCCTGGGAAGCAGAAGTGTTCACATTGCTTGGCAGAATCGCTTTTGTGCAGAAAACACTAACACTTGTTCAGAACGAAAGAAAGCACAGAGCCCCAGATTTTATGTTGTCCTGGAGAGCTTGCAGAGCACTGGGGAAAGGCAGGCAGAGAATTCCCTGCTAGCACCTTCTCTGTGCCTGTTCACATTGCTTCGCAGAATCGCTTTTGTGCAGAAAACAGTAACACTTGTTCAGAACGAAAGAAAGCACAGAGCCCCAGATTCTATGTTGTCCTGGAGAGCTTGCAGAGCACTGGGGAAAGGCAGGCAGAGAATTCCCTGCTAGCACCTTCTCTGTGCCTGGGAAGCAGAAGTGTTCACATTGCTTCGCAGAATCGCTTTTGTGCAGAAAACACTAACACTTGTTCAGAACGAAACAAAGCACAGAGCCCCAGATTCTATGTTGTCCTGGAGAGCTTGCAGAGCACTGGGGAAAGGCAGGCAGAGAATTCCCTGCTAGCACCTTCTCTGTGCCTGTTCACATTGCTTCGCAGAATCGCTTTTGTGCAGAAAACAGTAACACTTGTTCAGAAAGAAAGAAAGCATGAGCCCCAGATTTTATGTTGTCCTGGAGAGCTTGCAGAGCACCGGGGAAAGGCAGGCAGAGAATTCCCTGCTAGCACCTTCTCTGTGCCTGTTCACATTGCTTCGCAGAATCGCTTTTGTGCAGAAAACAGTAACACTTGTTCAGAACGAAAGAAAGCACAGAGCCCCGGATTCTATGTTGCCCTGGAGAGCTTGCACAGCACTGGGGAAAGGCAGGCAGAGAATTCCTTGCTAGCACCTTCTCTGTGCCTGGGAAGCAGAAGTGTTCACATTGCTTCGCAGAATTGCTTTTGTGCAGAAAACACTAACACTTGTTCAGAACGAAAGAAAGCACAGAGCCCCAGATTTTATGTTGTCCTGGAGAGCTTGCAGAGCACTGGGGAAAGGCAGGCAGAGAATTCCTTGCTAGCACCTTCTCTGTGCCTGGGAAGCAGAAGTGTTCACATTGCTTCGCAGAATCGCTTTTGTGCAGAAAACAGTAACACTTGTTCAGAAGGAAAGAAAGCACAGAGCCCCAGATTTTATGTTGTCCTGGAGAGCTTGCAGAGCACTGGGGAAAGGCAGGCAGAGAATTCCCTGCTAGCACCTTCTCTGTGCCTGGGAAGCAGAAGTGTTCACATTGCTTCGCAGAATCGCTTTTGTGCAGAAAACACTAACACTTGTTCAGAAGGAAAGAAAGCACAGAGCCCCAGAATCTATGTTGTCATGGAGAGCTTGCAGAGCACTGGGGAAAGGCAGGCAGAGAATTCCTTGCTAGCACCTTCTCTGTGCCTGGGAAGCAGAAGTGTTCACATTGCTTCGCAGAATCGCTTTTCTGCAGAAAAAACTAACACTTGTTCAGAAGGAAAGAAAGCACAGAGCCCCAGATTTTATGTTGTCCTGGAGAGCTTGCAGAGCACCGGGGAAAGGCAGGCAGAGAATTCCCTGCTAGCACCTTCTCTGTGCCTGTTCACATTGCTTCGCAGAATCGCTTTTGTGCAGAAAACAGTAACACTTGTTCAGAAAGAAAGAAAGCATGAGCCCCAGATTTTATGTTGTCCTGGAGAGCTTGCAGAGCACCGGGGAAAGGCAGGCAGAGAATTCCCTGCTAGCACCTTCTCTGTGCCTGTTCACATTGCTTCGCAAGAATCGCTTTGTGCAGAAAACAGTAACACTTGTTCAGAACGAAAGAAAGCACAGAGCCCCAGATTCTATGTTGTCCTGGAGAGCTTGCAGAGCACTGGGGAAAGGCAGGCAGAGAATTCCTTGCTAGCACCTTCTCTGTGCCTGGGAAGCAGAAGTGTTCACATTGCTTGGCAGCATCGCTTTTGTGCAGAAAACACTAACACTTGTTCAGAACGAAAGAAAGCACAGAGCCCCAGATTCTATGTTGTCCTGGAGAGCTTGCAGAGCACTGGGGAAAGGCAGGCAGAGAATTCCCTGCTAGCACCTTCTCTGTGCCTGTTCACATTGCTTCGCAGAATCGCTTTTGTGCAGAAAACAGTAACACTTGTTCAGAACGAAAGAAAGCACAGAGCCCCAGATTCTATGTTGTCCTGGAGAGCTTGCAGAGCACTGGGGAAAGGCAGGCAGAGAATTCCCTGCTAGCACCTTCTCTGTGCCTGGGAAGCAGAAGTGTTCACATTGCTTCGCAGAATCGCTTTTGTGCAGAAAACAGTAACACTTGTTCAGAACGAAAGAAAGCACAGAGCCCCAGATTTGATGTTGTCCTGGAGAGCTTGCAGAGCACTGGGGAAAGGCAGGCAGAGAATTCCCTGCTAGCACCTTCTCTGTGCCTGTTCACATTGCTTCGCAGAATCGCTTTTGTGCAGAAAACACTAACACTTGTTCAGAAGGAAAGAAAGCACAGAGCCCCAGAATCTATGTTGTCCTGGAGAGCTTGCAGAGCACTGGGGAAAGGCAGGCAGAGAATTCCTTGCTAGCACCTTCTCTGTGCCTGTTCACATTGCTTCGCAGAATCGCTTTTGTGCAGAAAACAGTAACACTTGTTCAGAACGAAAGAAAGCATGAGCCCCAGATTTGATGTTGTCCTGGAGAGCTTGCAGAGCACTGGGGAAAGGCAGGCAGAGAATTCCCTGCTAGCACCTTCTCTGTGCCTGTTCACATTGCTTCGCAGAATCGCTTTTGTGCAGAAAACAGTAACACTTGTTCAGAACGAAAGAAAGCACAGAGCCCCAGATTCTATGTTGTCATGGAGAGCTTGCAGAGCACTGGGGAAAGGCAGGCAGAGAATTCCTTGCTAGCACCTTCTCTGTGCCTGGGAAGCAGATGTGTTCACATTGCTTCGCAGAATCGCTTTTGTGCAGAAAACAGTAACACTTGTTCAGAATGAAAGAAAGCACAGAGCCCCAAATTTTATGTTGTCCTGGAGAGCTTGCAGAGCACTGGGGAAAGGCAGGCAGAGAATTCCCTGCTAGCACCTTCTCTGTGCCAGTTCACATTGCTTCGCAGAATCGCTTTTGTGCAGAAAACACTAACACTTGTTCAGAACGAAAGAAAGCACAGAGCCCCAGATTTGCTGTTGTCCTGGAGAGCTTGCAGAGCACTGGGGAAAGGCAGGCAGAGAATTCCCTGCTAGCACCTTCTCTGTGCCTGTTCACATTGCTTCGCAGAATCGCTTTTGTGCAGAAAACAGTAACACTTGTTCAGAACGAAAGAAAGCATGAGCCCCAGATTTTATGTTGTCCTGGGGAGCTTGCAGAGCACTGGGGAAAGGCAGGCAGAGAATTCCCTGCTAGCACCTTCTCTGTGCCTGTTCACATTGCTTCGCAGAATCGCTTTTGTGCAGAAAACACTAACACTTGTTCAGAACGAAAGAAAGCACAGAGCCCCAGATTTGCTGTTGTCTTGGAGAGCTTGCAGAGCACTGGGGAAAGGCAGGCAGAGAATTCCCTGCTAGCACCTTCTCTGTGCCTGGGAAGCAGAAGTGTGCACATTGCTTCGCAGAATCGCTTTTGTGCAGAAAACAGTAACACTTGTTCAGAATGAAAGAAAGCACAGAGCCCCAGATTTTATGTTGTCCTGGAGAGCTTGCAGAGTACTGGGGAAAGGCAGGCAGAGAATTCCCTGCTAGCACCTTCTCTGTGCCTGTTCACATTGCTTCGCAGAATCGCTTTTGTGCAGAAAACACTAACACTCGTTCAGAACGAAAGAAAGCACAGAGCCCCAGATTTTATGTTGTCCTGGAGAGCTTGCAGAGCACTGGGGAAAGGCAGGCAGAGAATTCCCTGCTAGCACCTTCTCTGTGCCTGTTCACATTGCTTCGCAGAATCGCTTTTGTGCAGAAAACACTAACACTTGTTCAGAACGAAAGAAAGCATGAGCCCCAGATTCTATGTTGTCCTGGAGAGCTTGCAGAGCACCGGGGAAAGGCAGGCAGAGAATTCCCTGCTAGCACCTTCTCTGTGCCTGTTCACATTGCTTCGCAGAATCGCTTTTGTGCAGAAAACAGTAACACTTGTTCAGAACGAAAGAAAGCACAGAGCCCCAGATTTTATGTTGTCCTGGAGAGCTTGCAGAGCACTGGGGAAAGGCAGGCAGAGAATTCCTTGCTAGCACCTTCTCTGTGCCTGGGAAGCAGAAGTGTTCACATTGCTTCGCAGAATCGCTTTTGTGCAGAAAACAGTAACACTTGTTCAGAAGGAAAGAAAGCACAGAGCCCCAGATTTTATGTTGTCCTGGAGAGCTTGCAGAGCACTGGGGAAAGGCAGGCAGAGAATTCCCTGCTAGCACCTTCTCTGTGCCTGGGAAGCAGAAGTGTTCACATTGCTTCGCAGAATCGCTTTTGTGCAGAAAACACTAACACTTGTTCAGAAGGAAAGAAAGCACAGAGCCCCAGAATCTATGTTGTCATGGAGAGCTTGCAGAGCACTGGGGAAAGGCAGGCAGAGAATTCCTTGCTAGCACCTTCTCTGTGCCTGGGAAGCAGAAGTGTTCACATTGCTTCGCAGAATCGCTTTTCTGCAGAAAAAACTAACACT
Source organism: Strix aluco (assembly GCF_031877795.1). Taxonomy (NCBI): domain Eukaryota; kingdom Metazoa; phylum Chordata; class Aves; order Strigiformes; family Strigidae; genus Strix; species Strix aluco. Next base: position 668,164 of record NW_027436553.1, read on the forward strand.
TGTTCAGAAGGAAAGAAAGCACAGAGCCCCAGATTTTATGTTGTCCTGGAGAGCTTGCAGAGCACCGGGGAAAGGCAGGCAGAGAATTCCCTGCTAGCACCTTCTCTGTGCCTGTTCACATTGCTTCGCAGAATCGCTTTTGTGCAGAAAACAGTAACACTTGTTCAGAAAGAAAGAAAGCATGAGCCCCAGATTTTATGTTGTCCTGGAGAGCTTGCAGAGCACCGGGGAAAGGCAGGCAGAGAATTCCCTGCTAGCACCTTCTCTGTGCCTGTTCACATTGCTTCGCAAGAATCGCTTTGTGCAGAAAACAGTAACACTTGTTCAGAACGAAAGAAAGCACAGAGCCCCAGATTCTATGTTGTCCTGGAGAGCTTGCAGAGCACTGGGGAAAGGCAGGCAGAGAATTCCTTGCTAGCACCTTCTCTGTGCCTGGGAAGCAGAAGTGTTCACATTGCTTGGCAGCATCGCTTTTGTGCAGAAAACACTAACACTTGTTCAGAACGAAAGAAAGCACAGAGCCCCAGATTCTATGTTGTCCTGGAGAGCTTGCAGAGCACTGGGGAAAGGCAGGCAGAGAATTCCCTGCTAGCACCTTCTCTGTGCCTGTTCACATTGCTTCGCAGAATCGCTTTTGTGCAGAAAACAGTAACACTTGTTCAGAACGAAAGAAAGCACAGAGCCCCAGATTCTATGTTGTCCTGGAGAGCTTGCAGAGCACTGGGGAAAGGCAGGCAGAGAATTCCCTGCTAGCACCTTCTCTGTGCCTGGGAAGCAGAAGTGTTCACATTGCTTCGCAGAATCGCTTTTGTGCAGAAAACAGTAACACTTGTTCAGAACGAAAGAAAGCACAGAGCCCCAGATTTGATGTTGTCCTGGAGAGCTTGCAGAGCACTGGGGAAAGGCAGGCAGAGAATTCCCTGCTAGCACCTTCTCTGTGCCTGTTCACATTGCTTCGCAGAATCGCTTTTGTGCAGAAAACACTAACACTTGTTCAGAAGGAAAGAAAGCACAGAGCCCCAGAATCTATGTTGTCCTGGAGAGCTTGCAGAGCACTGGGGAAAGGCAGGCAGAGAATTCCTTGCTAGCACCTTCTCTGTGCCTGTTCACATTGCTTCGCAGAATCGCTTTTGTGCAGAAAACAGTAACACTTGTTCAGAACGAAAGAAAGCATGAGCCCCAGATTTGATGTTGTCCTGGAGAGCTTGCAGAGCACTGGGGAAAGGCAGGCAGAGAATTCCCTGCTAGCACCTTCTCTGTGCCTGTTCACATTGCTTCGCAGAATCGCTTTTGTGCAGAAAAGAGTAACACTTGTTCAGAACGAAAGAAAGCACAGAGCCCCAGATTTTATGTTGTCATGGAGAGCTTGCAGAGCACTGGGGAAAGGCAGGCAGAGAATTCCTTGCTAGCACCTTCTCTGTGCCTGGGAAGCAGATGTGTTCACATTGCTTCGCAGAATCGCTTTTGTGCAGAAAACAGTAACACTTGTTCAGAATGAAAGAAAGCACAGAGCCCCAAATTTTATGTTGTCCTGGAGAGCTTGCAGAGCACTGGGGAAAGGCAGGCAGAGAATTCCCTGCTAGCACCTTCTCTGTGCCAGTTCACATTGCTTCGCAGAATCGCTTTTGTGCAGAAAACACTAACACTTGTTCAGAACGAAAGAAAGCACAGAGCCCCAGATTTGCTGTTGTCCTGGAGAGCTTGCAGAGCACTGGGGAAAGGCAGGCAGAGAATTCCCTGCTAGCACCTTCTCTGTGCCTGTTCACATTGCTTCGCAGAATCGCTTTTGTGCAGAAAACAGTAACACTTGTTCAGAACGAAAGAAAGCATGAGCCCCAGATTTTATGTTGTCCTGGGGAGCTTGCAGAGCACTGGGGAAAGGCAGGCAGAGAATTCCCTGCTAGCACCTTCTCTGTGCCTGTTCACATTGCTTCGCAGAATCGCTTTTGTGCAGAAAACACTAACACTTGTTCAGAACGAAAGAAAGCACAGAGCCCCAGATTTGCTGTTGTCTTGGAGAGCTTGCAGAGCACTGGGGAAAGGCAGGCAGAGAATTCCCTGCTAGCACCTTCTCTGTGCCTGGGAAGCAGAAGTGTGCACATTGCTTCGCAGAATCGCTTTTGTGCAGAAAACAGTAACACTTGTTCAGAACGAAAGAAAGCACAGAGCCCCAGATTTTATGTTGTCCTGGAGAGCTTGCAGAGTACTGGGGAAAGGCAGGCAGAGAATTCCCTGCTAGCACCTTCTCTGTGCCTGTTCACATTGCTTCGCAGAATCGCTTTTGTGCAGAAAACACTAACACTCGTTCAGAACGAAAGAAAGCACAGAGCCCCAGATTTTATGTTGTCCTGGAGAGCTTGCAGAGCACTGGGGAAAGGCAGGCAGAGAATTCCCTGCTAGCACCTTCTCTGTGCCTGTTCACATTGCTTCGCAGAATCGCTTTTGTGCAGAAAACACTAACACTTGTTCAGAACGAAAGAAAGCATGAGCCCCAGATTCTATGTTGTCCTGGAGAGCTTGCAGAGCACTGGGGAAAGGCAGGCAGAGAATTCCCTGCTAGCACCTTCTCTGTGCCTGGGAAGCAAAGTGTTCACATTGCTTCGCAGAATCGCTTTTGTGCAGAAAACAGTAACACTTGTTCAGAACGAAAGAAAGCACAGAGCCCCAGATTTTATGTTGTCCTGGAGAGCTTGCAGAGTACTGGGGAAAGGCAGGCAGAGAATTCCCTGCTAGCACCTTCTCTGTGCCTGTTCACATTGCTTCGCAGAATCGCTTTTGTGCAGAAAACAGTAACACTTGTTCAGAACGAAAGAAAGCATGAGCCCCAGATTTTATGTTGTCCTGGGGAGCTTGCAGAGCACTGGGGAAAGGCAGGCAGAGAATTCCCTGCTAGCACCTTCTCTGTGCCTGTTCACATTGCTTGGCAGAATCGCTTTTGTGCAGAAAACACTAACACTTGTTCAGAACGAAAGAAAGCACAGAGCCCCAGATTTTATGTTGTCCTGGAGAGCTTGCAGAGCACTGGGGAAAGGCAGGCAGAGAATTCCCTGCTAGCACCTTCTCTGTGCCTGGGAAGCAGAAGTGTTCACATTGCTTGGCAGAATCGCTTTTGTGCAGAAAACAGTAACACTTGTTCAGAAAGAAAGAAAGCACAGAGCCCCAGATTTGCTGTTGTCCTGGAGAGCTTGCAGAGCACTGGGGAAAGGCAGGCAGAGAATTCCCTGCTAGCACCTTCTCTGTGCCTGTTCACATTGCTTCGCAGAATCGCTTTTGTGCAGAAAACAGTAACACTTGTTCAGAAAGAAAGAAAGCATGAGCCCCAGATTTTATGTTGTCCTGGAGAGCTTGCAGAGCACCGGGGAAAGGCAGGCAGAGAATTCCCTGCTAGCACCTTCTCTGTGCCTGTTCACATTGCTTCGCAGAATCGCTTTTGTGCAGAAAACAGTAACACTTGTTCAGAACGAAAGAAAGCACAGAGCCCCAGATTCTATGTTGTCCTGGAGAGCTTGCACAGCACTGGGGAAAGGCAGGCAGAGAATTCCCTGCTAGCACCTTCTCTGTGCCTGGGAAGCAGAAGTGTTCACATTGCTTCGCAGAATCGCTTTTGTGCAGAAAACAGTAACACTTGCTCATTACGAAAGAAAGCACAGAGCCCCAGATTTTATGTTGTCCTGGAGAGCTTGCAGAGCACTGGGGAAAGGCAGGCAGAGAATTCCCTGCTAGCACCTTCTCTGTGCCTGGGAAGCAGAAGTGTTCACATTGCTTCGCAGAATCGCTTTTGTGCAGAAAACACTAACACTTGTTCAGAAGGAAAGAAAGCACAGAGCCCCAGAATCTATGTTGTCATGGAGAGCTTGCAGAGCACTGGGGAAAGGCAGGCAGAGAATTCCCTGCTAGCACCTTCTCTGTGCCTGGGAAGCAGAAGTGTTCACATTGCTTCGCAGAATCGCTTTTGTGCAGAAAACACTAACACTTGTTCAGAACGAAAGAAAGCACAGAGCCCCAGATTTGCTGTTGTCCTGGAGAGCTTGCAGAGCACTGGGGAAAGGCAGGCAGAGAATTCCCTGCTAGCACCTTCTCTGTGCCTGTTCACATTGCTTCGCAGAATCGCTTTTGTGCAGAAAACACTAACACTTGTTCAGAAGGAAAGAAAGCACAGAGCCCCAGAATCTATGTTGTCCTGGAGAGCTTGCAGAGCACTGGGGAAAGGCAGGCAGAGAATTCCTTGCTAGCACCTTCTCTGTGCCTGTTCACATTGCTTCGCAGAATCGCTTTTGTGCAGAAAAGACTAACACTTGTTCAGAACGAAAGAAAGCATGAGCCCCAGATTTTATGTTGTCCTGGAGAGCTTGCAGAGCACTGGGGAAAGGCAGGCAGAGAATTCCCTGCTAGCACCTTCTCTGTGCCTGTTCACATTGCTTCGCAGAATCGCTTTTGTGCAGAAAACAGTAACACTTGTTCAGAACGAAAGAAAGCACAGAGCCCCAGATTCTATGTTGTCCTGGAGAGCTTGCAGAGCACTGGGGAAAGGCAGGCAGAGAATTCCTTGCTAGCACCTTCTCTGCGCCTGGGAAGCAGAAGTGTTCACATTGCTTCGCAGAATCGCTTTTGTGCAGAAAACAGTAACACTTGTTCAGAAGGAAAGAAAGCACAGAGCCCCAGATTTGATGTTGTCCTGGAGAGCTTGCAGAGCACTGGGGAAAGGCAGGCAGAGAATTCCCTGCTAGCACCTTCTCTGTGCCTGTTCACATTGCTTCGCAGAATCGCTTTTGTGCAGAAAACAGTAACACTTGTTCAGAAAGAAAGAAAGCATGAGCCCCAGATTTTATGTTGTCCTGGAGAGCTTGCAGAGCACCGGGGAAAGGCAGGCAGAGAATTCCCTGCTAGCACCTTCTCTGTGCCTGTTCACATTGCTTCGCAGAATCGCTTTTGTTCAGAAAACAGTAACACTTGTTCAGAACGAAAGAAAGCACAGAGCCCCGGATTCTATGTTGCCCTGGAGAGCTTGCACAGCACTGGGGAAAGGCAGGCAGAGAATTCCTTGCTAGCACCTTCTCTGTGCCTGGGAAGCAGAAGTGTTCACATTGCTTCGCAGAATCGCTTTTGTGCAGAAAACAGTAACACTTGTTCAGAAGGAAAGAAAGCACAGACCCCCAGATTTTATGTTGTCCTGGAGAGCTTGCAGAGCACTGGGGAAAGGCAGGCAGAGAATTCCCTGCTAGCACCTTCTCTGTGCCTGGGAAGCAGAAGTGTTCACATTGCTTCGCAGAATCGCTTTTGTGCAGAAAACAGTAACACTTGTTCAGAAGGAAAGAAAGCACAGAGCCCCAGATTTTATGTTGTCCTGGAGAGCTTGCAGAGCACTGGGGAAAGGCAGGCAGAGAATTCCCTGCTAGCACCTTCTCTGTGCCTGTTCACATTGCTTCGCAGAATTGCTTTTGTGCAGAAAACAGTAACACTTGTTCAGAACGAAAGAAAGCACAGAGCCCCAGATTCTATGTTGTCCTGGAGAGCTTGCAGAGCACTGGGGAAAGGCAGGCAGAGAATTCCCTGCTAGCACCTTCTCTGTGCCTGGGAAGCAGAAGTGTTCACATTGCTTGGCAGCATCGCTTTTGTGCAGAAAACAGTAACACTTGTTCAGAACGAAACAAAGCACAGAGCCCCGGATTCTATGTTGTCCTGGAGAGCTTGCAGAGCACTGGGGAAAGGCAGGCAGAGAATTCCCTGCTAGCACCTTCTCTGTGCCTGTTCACATTGCTTCGCAGAATCGCTTTTGTGCAGAAAACAGTAACACTTGTTCAGAACGAAAGAAAGCACAGAGCCCCAGATTCTATGTTGTCCTGGAGAGCTTGCACAGCACTGGGGAAAGGCAGGCAGAGAATTCCCTGCTAGCACCTTGTCTGTGCCTGGGAAGCAGAAGTGTTCACATTGCTTCGCAGAATCGCTTTTGTGCAGAAAACAGTAACACTTGCTCATTACGAAAGAAAGCACAGAGCCCCAGATTTTATGTTGTCCTGGAGAGCTTGCAGAGCACTGGGGAAAGGCAGGCAGAGAATTCCCTGCTAGCACCTTCTCTGTGCCTGGGAAGCAGAAGTGTTCACGTTGCTTCGCAGAATCGCTTTTGTGCAGAAAACAGTAACACTTGTTCAGAACGAAAGAAAGCACAGAGCCCCAGATTTGATGTTGTCCTGGAGAGCTTGCAGAGCACTGGGGAAAGGCAGGCAGAGAATTCCCTGCTAGCACCTTCTCTGTGCCTGTTCACATTGCTTCGCAGAATTGCTTTTGTGCAGAAAACAGTAACACTTGTTCAGAACGAAAGAAAGCACAGAGCCCCAGATTCTATGTTGTCCTGGAGAGCTTGCAGAGCACTGGGGAAAGGCAGGCAGAGAATTCCTTGCTAGCACCTTCTCTGTGCCTGTTCACATTGCTTCGCAGAATCGCTTTTGTGCAGAAAAGACTAACACTTGTTCAGAACGAAAGAAAGCATGAGCCCCAGATTTTATGTTGTCCTGGAGAGCTTGCAGAGCACCGGGGAAAGGCAGGCAGAGAATTCCCTGCTAGCACCTTCTCTGTGCCTGTTCACATTGCTTCGCAGAATCGCTTTTGTGCAGAAAACAGTAACACTTGTTCAGAACGAAAGAAAGCACAGAGCCCCGGATTCTATGTTGCCCTGGAGAGCTTGCACAGCACTGGGGAAAGGCAGGCAGAGAATTCCTTGCTAGCACCTTCTCTGTGCCTGGGAAGCAGAAGTGTTCACATTGCTTCGCAGAATTGCTTTTGTGCAGAAAACACTAACACTTGTTCAGAACGAAAGAAAGCACAGAGCCCCAGATTTTATGTTGTCCTGGAGAGCTTGCAGAGCACTGGGGAAAGGCAGGCAGAGAATTCCTTGCTAGCACCTTCTCTGTGCCTGGGAAGCAGAAGTGTTCACATTGCTTCGCAGAATCGCTTTTGTGCAGAAAACAGTAACACTTGTTCAGAAGGAAAGAAAGCACAGAGCCCCAGATTTTATGTTGTCCTGGAGAGCTTGCAGAGCACTGGGGAAAGGCAGGCAGAGAATTCCCTGCTAGCACCTTCTCTGTGCCTGGGAAGCAGAAGTGTTCACATTGCTTCGCAGAATCGCTTTTGTGCAGAAAACACTAACACTTGTTCAGAAGGAAAGAAAGCACAGAGCCCCAGAATCTATGTTGTCATGGAGAGCTTGCAGAGCACTGGGGAAAGGCAGGCAGAGAATTCCTTGCTAGCACCTTCTCTGTGCCTGGGAAGCAGAAGTGTTCACATTGCTTCGCAGAATCGCTTTTGTGCAGAAAAAACTAACACTTGTTCAGAAGGAAAGAAAGCACAGAGCCCCAGATTTTATGTTGTCCTGGAGAGCTTGCAGAGCACCGGGGAAAGGCAGGCAGAGAATTCCCTGCTAGCACCTTCTCTGTGCCTGTTCACATTGCTTCGCAGAATCGCTTTTGTGCAGAAAACAGTAACACTTGTTCAGAAAGAAAGAAAGCATGAGCCCCAGATTTTATGTTGTCCTGGAGAGCTTGCAGAGCACCGGGGAAAGGCAGGCAGAGAATTCCCTGCTAGCACCTTCTCTGTGCCTGTTCACATTGCTTCGCAAGAATCGCTTTGTGCAGAAAACAGTAACACTTGTTCAGAACGAAAGAAAGCACAGAGCCCCAGATTCTATGTTGTCCTGGAGAGCTTGCAGAGCACTGGGGAAAGGCAGGCAGAGAATTCCTTGCTAGCACCTTCTCTGTGCCTGGGAAGCAGAAGTGTTCACATTGCTTGGCAGCATCGCTTTTGTGCAGAAAACACTAACACTTGTTCAGAACGAAAGAAAGCACAGAGCCCCAGATTCTATGTTGTCCTGGAGAGCTTGCAGAGCACTGGGGAAAGGCAGGCAGAGAATTCCCTGCTAGCACCTTCTCTGTGCCTGTTCACATTGCTTCGCAGAATCGCTTTTGTGCAGAAAACAGTAACACTTGTTCAGAACGAAAGAAAGCACAGAGCCCCAGATTCTATGTTGTCCTGGAGAGCTTGCAGAGCACTGGGGAAAGGCAGGCAGAGAATTCCCTGCTAGCACCTTCTCTGTGCCTGGGAAGCAGAAGTGTTCACATTGCTTCGCAGAATCGCTTTTGTGCAGAAAACAGTAACACTTGTTCAGAACGAAAGAAAGCACAGAGCCCCAGATTTGATGTTGTCCTGGAGAGCTTGCAGAGCACTGGGGAAAGGCAGGCAGAGAATTCCCTGCTAGCACCTTCTCTGTGCCTGTTCACATTGCTTCGCAGAATCGCTTTTGTGCAGAAAACACTAACACTTGTTCAGAAGGAAAGAAAGCACAGAGCCCCAGAATCTATGTTGTCCTGGAGAGCTTGCAGAGCACTGGGGAAAGGCAGGCAGAGAATTCCTTGCTAGCACCTTCTCTGTGCCTGTTCACATTGCTTCGCAGAATCGCTTTTGTGCAGAAAACAGTAACACTTGTTCAGAACGAAAGAAAGCATGAGCCCCAGATTTGATGTTGTCCTGGAGAGCTTGCAGAGCACTGGGGAAAGGCAGGCAGAGAATTCCCTGCTAGCACCTTCTCTGTGCCTGTTCACATTGCTTCGCAGAATCGCTTTTGTGCAGAAAAGAGTAACACTTGTTCAGAACGAAAGAAAGCACAGAGCCCCAGATTCTATGTTGTCATGGAGAGCTTGCAGAGCACTGGGGAAAGGCAGGCAGAGAATTCCTTGCTAGCACCTTCTCTGTGCCTGGGAAGCAGATGTGTTCACATTGCTTCGCAGAATCGCTTTTGTGCAGAAAACAGTAACACTTGTTCAGAATGAAAGAAAGCACAGAGCCCCAAATTTTATGTTGTCCTGGAGAGCTTGCAGAGCACTGGGGAAAGGCAGGCAGAGAATTCCCTGCTAGCACCTTCTCTGTGCCAGTTCACATTGCTTCGCAGAATCGCTTTTGTGCAGAAAACACTAACACTTGTTCAGAACGAAAGAAAGCACAGAGCCCCAGATTTGCTGTTGTCCTGGAGAGCTTGCAGAGCACTGGGGAAAGGCAGGCAGAGAATTCCCTGCTAGCACCTTCTCTGTGCCTGTTCACATTGCTTCGCAGAATCGCTTTTGTGCAGAAAACAGTAACACTTGTTCAGAACGAAAGAAAGCATGAGCCCCAGATTTTATGTTGTCCTGGGGAGCTTGCAGAGCACTGGGGAAAGGCAGGCAGAGAATTCCCTGCTAGCACCTTCTCTGTGCCTGTTCACATTGCTTCGCAGAATCGCTTTTGTGCAGAAAACACTAACACTTGTTCAGAACGAAAGAAAGCACAGAGCCCCAGATTTGCTGTTGTCTTGGAGAGCTTGCAGAGCACTGGGGAAAGGCAGGCAGAGAATTCCCTGCTAGCACCTTCTCTGTGCCTGGGAAGCAGAAGTGTGCACATTGCTTCGCAGAATCGCTTTTGTGCAGAAAACAGTAACACTTGTTCAGAATGAAAGAAAGCACAGAGCCCCAGATTTTATGTTGTCCTGGAGAGCTTGCAGAGTACTGGGGAAAGGCAGGCAGAGAATTCCCTGCTAGCACCTTCTCTGTGCCTGTTCACATTGCTTCGCAGAATCGCTTTTGTGCAGAAAACACTAACACTCGTTCAGAACGAAAGAAAGCACAGAGCCCCAGATTTTATGTTGTCCTGGAGAGCTTGCAGAGCACTGGGGAAAGGCAGGCAGAGAATTCCCTGCTAGCACCTTCTCTGTGCCTGTTCACATTGCTTCGCAGAATCGCTTTTGTGCAGAAAACACTAACACTTGTTCAGAACGAAAGAAAGCATGAGCCCCAGATTCTATGTTGTCCTGGAGAGCTTGCAGAGCACCGGGGAAAGGCAGGCAGAGAATTCCCTGCTAGCACCTTCTCTGTGCCTGTTCACATTGCTTCGCAGAATCGCTTTTGTGCAGAAAACAGTAACACTTGTTCAGAACGAAAGAAAGCACAGAGCCCCAGATTTTATGTTGTCCTGGAGAGCTTGCAGAGCACTGGGGAAAGGCAGGCAGAGAATTCCTTGCTAGCACCTTCTCTGTGCCTGGGAAGCAGAAGTGTTCACATTGCTTCGCAGAATCGCTTTTGTGCAGAAAACAGTAACACTTGTTCAGAAGGAAAGAAAGCACAGAGCCCCAGATTTTATGTTGTCCTGGAGAGCTTGCAGAGCACTGGGGAAAGGCAGGCAGAGAATTCCCTGCTAGCACCTTCTCTGTGCCTGTTCACATTGCTTCGCAGAATCGCTTTTGTGCAGAAAACAGTAACACTTGTTCAGAACGAAAGAAAGCATGAGCCCCAGATTTTATGTTGTCCTGGGGAGCTTGCAGAGCACTGGGGAAAGGCAGGCAGAGAATTCCCTGCTAGCACCTTCTCTGTGCCTGTTCACATTGCTTCGCAGAATCGCTTTTGTGCAGAAAACACTAACACTTGTTCAGAACGAAAGAAAGCACAGAGCCCCAGATTTGCTGTTGTCTTGGAGAGCTTGCAGAGCACTGGGGAAAGGCAGGCAGAGAATTCCCTGCTAGCACCTTCTCTGTGCCTGGGAAGCAGAAGTGTGCACATTGCTTCGCAGAATCGCTTTTGTGCAGAAAACAGTAACACTTGTTCAGAACGAAAGAAAGCACAGAGCCCCAGATTTTATGTTGTCCTGGAGAGCTTGCAGAGTACTGGGGAAAGGCAGGCAGAGAATTCCCTGCTAGCACCTTCTCTGTGCCTGTTCACATTGCTTCGCAGAATCGCTTTTGTGCAGAAAACACTAACACTCGTTCAGAACGAAAGAAAGCACAGAGCCCCAGATTTTATGTTGTCCTGGAGAGCTTGCAGAGCACTGGGGAAAGGCAGGCAGAGAATTCCCTGCTAGCACCTTCTCTGTGCCTGTTCACATTGCTTCGCAGAATCGCTTTTGTGCAGAAAACACTAACACTTGTTCAGAACGAAAGAAAGCATGAGCCCCAGATTCTATGTTGTCCTGGAGAGCTTGCAGAGCACTGGGGAAAGGCAGGCAGAGAATTCCCTGCTAGCACCTTCTCTGTGCCTGGGAAGCAGAAGTGTTCACATTGCTTCGCAGAATCGCTTTTGTGCAGAAAACAGTAACACTTGTTCAGAACGAAAGAAAGCACAGAGCCCCAGATTTTATGTTGTCCTGGAGAGCTTGCAGAGTACTGGGGAAAGGCAGGCAGAGAATTCCCTGCTAGCACCTTCTCTGTGCCTGTTCACATTGCTTCGCAGAATCGCTTTTGTGCAGAAAACAGTAACACTTGTTCAGAACGAAAGAAAGCATGAGCCCCAGATTTTATGTTGTCCTGGGGAGCTTGCAGAGCACTGGGGAAAGGCAGGCAGAGAATTCCCTGCTAGCACCTTCTCTGTGCCTGTTCACATTGCTTGGCAGAATCGCTTTTGTGCAGAAAACACTAACACTTGTTCAGAACGAAAGAAAGCACAGAGCCCCAGATTTTATGTTGTCCTGGAGAGCTTGCAGAGCACTGGGGAAAGGCAGGCAGAGAATTCCCTGCTAGCACCTTCTCTGTGCCTGGGAAGCAGAAGTGTTCACATTGCTTGGCAGAATCGCTTTTGTGCAGAAAACAGTAACACTTGTTCAGAAAGAAAGAAAGCACAGAGCCCCAGATTTGCTGTTGTCCTGGAGAGCTTGCAGAGCACTGGGGAAAGGCAGGCAGAGAATTCCCTGCTAGCACCTTCTCTGTGCCTGTTCACATTGCTTCGCAGAATCGCTTTTGTGCAGAAAACACTAACACTTGTTCAGAACGAAAGAAAGCACAGAGCCCCAGATTTGCTGTTGTCTTGGAGAGCTTGCAGAGCACTGGGGAAAGGCAGGCAGAGAATTCCCTGCTAGCACCTTCTCTGTGCCTGGGAAGCAGAAGTGTGCACATTGCTTCGCAGAATCGCTTTTGTGCAGAAAACAGTAACACTTGTTCAGAACGAAAGAAAGCACAGAGCCCCAGATTTTATGTTGTCCTGGAGAGCTTGCAGAGTACTGGGGAAAGGCAGGCAGAGAATTCCCTGCTAGCACCTTCTCTGTGCCTGTTCACATTGCTTCGCAGAATCGCTTTTGTGCAGAAAACACTAACACTCGTTCAGAACGAAAGAAAGCACAGAGCCCCAGATTTTATGTTGTCCTGGAGAGCTTGCAGAGCACTGGGGAAAGGCAGGCAGAGAATTCCCTGCTAGCACCTTCTCTGTGCCTGTTCACATTGCTTCGCAGAATCGCTTTTGTGCAGAAAACACTAACACTTGTTCAGAACGAAAGAAAGCATGAGCCCCAGATTCTATGTTGTCCTGGAGAGCTTGCAGAGCACTGGGGAAAGGCAGGCAGAGAATTCCCTGCTAGCACCTTCTCTGTGCCTGGGAAGCAGAAGTGTTCACATTGCTTCGCAGAATCGCTTTTGTGCAGAAAACAGTAACACTTGTTCAGAACGAAAGAAAGCACAGAGCCCCAGATTTTATGTTGTCCTGGAGAGCTTGCAGAGTACTGGGGAAAGGCAGGCAGAGAATTCCCTGCTAGCACCTTCTCTGTGCCTGTTCACATTGCTTCGCAGAATCGCTTTTGTGCAGAAAACAGTAACACTTGTTCAGAACGAAAGAAAGCATGAGCCCCAGATTTTATGTTGTCCTGGGGAGCTTGCAGAGCACTGGGGAAAGGCAGGCAGAGAATTCCCTGCTAGCACCTTCTCTGTGCCTGTTCACATTGCTTGGCAGAATCGCTTTTGTGCAGAAAACACTAACACTTGTTCAGAACGAAAGAAAGCACAGAGCCCCAGATTTTATGTTGTCCTGGAGAGCTTGCAGAGCACTGGGGAAAGGCAGGCAGAGAATTCCCTGCTAGCACCTTCTCTGTGCCTGGGAAGCAGAAGTGTTCACATTGCTTGGCAGAATCGCTTTTGTGCAGAAAACAGTAACACTTGTTCAGAAAGAAAGAAAGCACAGAGCCCCAGATTTGCTGTTGTCCTGGAGAGCTTGCAGAGCACTGGGGAAAGGCAGGCAGAGAATTCCCTGCTAGCACCTTCTCTGTGCCTGTTCACATTGCTTCGCAGAATCGCTTTTGTGCAGAAAACAGTAACACTTGTTCAGAAAGAAAGAAAGCATGAGCCCCAGATTTTATGTTGTCCTGGAGAGCTTGCAGAGCACCGGGGAAAGGCAGGCAGAGAATTCCCTGCTAGCACCTTCTCTGTGCCTGTTCACATTGCTTCGCAGAATCGCTTTTGTGCAGAAAACAGTAACACTTGTTCAGAACGAAAGAAAGCACAGAGCCCCAGATTCTATGTTGTCCTGGAGAGCTTGCACAGCACTGGGGAAAGGCAGGCAGAGAATTCCCTGCTAGCACCTTCTCTGTGCCTGGGAAGCAGAAGTGTTCACATTGCTTCGCAGAATCGCTTTTGTGCAGAAAACAGTAACACTTGCTCATTACGAAAGAAAGCACAGAGCCCCAGATTTTATGTTGTCCTGGAGAGCTTGCAGAGCACTGGGGAAAGGCAGGCAGAGAATTCCCTGCTAGCACCTTCTCTGTGCCTGGGAAGCAGAAGTGTTCACATTGCTTCGCAGAATCGCTTTTGTGCAGAAAACACTAACACTTGTTCAGAAGGAAAGAAAGCACAGAGCCCCAGAATCTATGTTGTCATGGAGAGCTTGCAGAGCACTGGGGAAAGGCAGGCAGAGAATTCCCTGCTAGCACCTTCTCTGTGCCTGGGAAGCAGAAGTGTTCACATTGCTTCGCAGAATCGCTTTTGTGCAGAAAACACTAACACTTGTTCAGAACGAAAGAAAGCACAGAGCCCCAGATTTGCTGTTGTCCTGGAGAGCTTGCAGAGCACTGGGGAAAGGCAGGCAGAGAATTCCCTGCTAGCACCTTCTCTGTGCCTGTTCACATTGCTTCGCAGAATCGCTTTTGTGCAGAAAACACTAACACTTGTTCAGAAGGAAAGAAAGCACAGAGCCCCAGAATCTATGTTGTCCTGGAGAGCTTGCAGAGCACTGGGGAAAGGCAGGCAGAGAATTCCTTGCTAGCACCTTCTCTGTGCCTGTTCACATTGCTTCGCAGAATCGCTTTTGTGCAGAAAAGACTAACACTTGTTCAGAACGAAAGAAAGCATGAGCCCCAGATTTTATGTTGTCCTGGAGAGCTTGCAGAGCACTGGGGAAAGGCAGGCAGAGAATTCCCTGCTAGCACCTTCTCTGTGCCTGTTCACATTGCTTCGCAGAATCGCTTTTGTGCAGAAAACACTAACACTTGTTCAGAACGAAAGAAAGCACAGAGCCCCAGATTCTATGTTGTCCTGGAGAGCTTGCAGAGCACTGGGGAAAGGCAGGCAGAGAATTCCTTGCTAGCACCTTCTCTGCGCCTGGGAAGCAGAAGTGTTCACATTGCTTCGCAGAATCGCTTTTGTGCAGAAAACAGTAACACTTGTTCAGAAGGAAAGAAAGCACAGAGCCCCAGATTTGATGTTGTCCTGGAGAGCTTGCAGAGCACTGGGGAAAGGCAGGCAGAGAATTCCCTGCTAGCACCTTCTCTGTGCCTGTTCACATTGCTTCGCAGAATCGCTTTTGTGCAGAAAACAGTAACACTTGTTCAGAAAGAAAGAAAGCATGAGCCCCAGATTTTATGTTGTCCTGGAGAGCTTGCAGAGCACCGGGGAAAGGCAGGCAGAGAATTCCCTGCTAGCACCTTCTCTGTGCCTGTTCACATTGCTTCGCAGAATCGCTTTTGTTCAGAAAACAGTAACACTTGTTCAGAACGAAAGAAAGCACAGAGCCCCGGATTCTATGTTGCCCTGGAGAGCTTGCACAGCACTGGGGAAAGGCAGGCAGAGAATTCCTTGCTAGCACCTTCTCTGTGCCTGGGAAGCAGAAGTGTTCACATTGCTTCGCAGAATCGCTTTTGTGCAGAAAACAGTAACACTTGTTCAGAAGGAAAGAAAGCACAGACCCCCAGATTTTATGTTGTCCTGGAGAGCTTGCAGAGCACTGGGGAAAGGCAGGCAGAGAATTCCCTGCTAGCACCTTCTCTGTGCCTGGGAAGCAGAAGTGTTCACATTGCTTCGCAGAATCGCTTTTGTGCAGAAAACAGTAACACTTGTTCAGAAGGAAAGAAAGCACAGAGCCCCAGATTTTATGTTGTCCTGGAGAGCTTGCAGAGCACTGGGGAAAGGCAGGCAGAGAATTCCCTGCTAGCACCTTCTCTGTGCCTGTTCACATTGCTTCGCAGAATTGCTTTTGTGCAGAAAACAGTAACACTTGTTCAGAACGAAAGAAAGCACAGAGCCCCAGATTCTATGTTGTCCTGGAGAGCTTGCAGAGCACTGGGGAAAGGCAGGCAGAGAATTCCCTGCTAGCACCTTCTCTGTGCCTGGGAAGCAGAAGTGTTCACATTGCTTGGCAGCATCGCTTTTGTGCAGAAAACAGTAACACTTGTTCAGAACGAAACAAAGCACAGAGCCCCGGATTCTATGTTGTCCTGGAGAGCTTGCAGAGCACTGGGGAAAGGCAGGCAGAGAATTCCCTGCTAGCACCTTCTCTGTGCCTGTTCACATTGCTTCGCAGAATCGCTTTTGTGCAGAAAACAGTAACACTTGTTCAGAACGAAAGAAAGCACAGAGCCCCAGATTCTATGTTGTCCTGGAGAGCTTGCACAGCACTGGGGAAAGGCAGGCAGAGAATTCCCTGCTAGCACCTTGTCTGTGCCTGGGAAGCAGAAGTGTTCACATTGCTTCGCAGAATCGCTTTTGTGCAGAAAACAGTAACACTTGCTCATTACGAAAGAAAGCACAGAGCCCCAGATTTTATGTTGTCCTGGAGAGCTTGCAGAGCACTGGGGAAAGGCAGGCAGAGAATTCCCTGCTAGCACCTTCTCTGTGCCTGGGAAGCAGAAGTGTTCACGTTGCTTCGCAGAATCGCTTTTGTGCAGAAAACAGTAACACTTGTTCAGAACGAAAGAAAGCACAGAGCCCCAGATTTGATGTTGTCCTGGAGAGCTTGCAGAGCACTGGGGAAAGGCAGGCAGAGAATTCCCTGCTAGCACCTTCTCTGTGCCTGGGAAGCAGAAGTGTTCACATTGCTTCGCAGAATCGCTTTTGTGCAGAAAACAGTAACACTTGTTCAGAAGGAAAGAAAGCACAGAGCCCCAGATTTGCTGTTGTCTTGGAGAGCTTGCAGAGCACTGGGGAAAGGCAGGCAGAGAATTCCCTGCTAGCACCTTCTCTGTGCCTGTTCACATTGCTTCGCAGAATCGCTTTTGTGCAGAAAACAGTAACACTTGTTCAGAAAGAAAGAAAGCATGAGCCCCAGATTTTATGTTGTCCTGGAGAGCTTGCAGAGCACCGGGGAAAGGCAGGCAGAGAATTCCCTGCTAGCACCTTCTCTGTGCCTGTTCACATTGCTTCGCAGAATCGCTTTTGTGCAGAAAACAGTAACACTTGTTCAGAACGAAAGAAAGCACAGAGCCCCAGATTCTATGTTGTCCTGGAGAGCTTGCAGAGCACTGGGGAAAGGCAGGCAGAGAATTCCCTGCTAGCACCTTCTCTGTGCCTGGGAAGCAGAAGTGTTCACATTGCTTCGCAGAATCGCTTTTGTGCAGAAAACAGTAACACTTGTTCAGAACGAAAGAAAGCACAGAGCCCCAGATTTTATGTTGTCCTGGAGAGCTTGCAGAGCACTGGGGAAAGGCAGGCAGAGAATTCCCTGCTAGCACCTTCTCTGTGCCTGTTCACATTGCTTCGCAGAATCGCTTTTGTGCAGAAAACAGTAACACTTGTTCAGAAAGAAAGAAAGCATGAGCCCCAGATTTTATGTTGTCCTGGAGAGCTTGCAGAGCACCGGGGAAAGGCAGGCAGAGAATTCCCTGCTAGCACCTTCTCTGTGCCTGTTCACATTGCTTCGCAGAATCGCTTTTGTTCAGAAAACAGTAACACTTATTCAGAACGAAAGAAAGCACAGAGCCCCGGATTCTATGTTGCCCTGGAGAGCTTGCACAGCACTGGGGAAAGGCAGGCAGAGAATTCCTTGCTAGCACCTTCTCTGTGCCTGGGAAGCAGAAGTGTTCACATTGCTTCGCAGAATCGCTTTTGTGCAGAAAACAGTAACACTTGTTCAGAAGGAAAGAAAGCACAGACCCCCAGATTTTATGTTGTCCTGGAGAGCTTGCAGAGCACTGGGGAAAGGCAGGCAGAGAATTCCCTGCTAGCACCTTCTCTGTGCCTGGGAAGCAGAAGTGTTCACATTGCTTCGCAGAATCGCTTTTGTGCAGAAAACAGTAACACTTGTTCAGAAGGAAAGAAAGCACAGAGCCCCAGATTTTATGTTGTCCTGGAGAGCTTGCAGAGCACTGGGGAAAGGCAGGCAGAGAATTCCCTGCTAGCACCTTCTCTGTGCCTGTTCACATTGCTTCGCAGAATTGCTTTTGTGCAGAAAACAGTAACACTTGTTCAGAACGAAAGAAAGCACAGAGCCCCAGATTCTATGTTGTCCTGGAGAGCTTGCAGAGCACTGGGGAAAGGCAGGCAGAGAATTCCCTGCTAGCACCTTCTCTGTGCCTGGGAAGCAGAAGTGTTCACATTGCTTGGCAGCATCGCTTTTGTGCAGAAAACAGTAACACTTGTTCAGAACGAAACAAAGCACAGAGCCCCGGATTCTATGTTGTCCTGGAGAGCTTGCAGAGCACTGGGGAAAGGCAGGCAGAGAATTCCCTGCTAGCACCTTCTCTGTGCCTGTTCACATTGCTTCGCAGAATCGCTTTTGTGCAGAAAACAGTAACACTTGTTCAGAACGAAAGAAAGCACAGAGCCCCAGATTCTATGTTGTCCTGGAGAGCTTGCACAGCACTGGGGAAAGGCAGGCAGAGAATTCCCTGCTAGCACCTTGTCTGTGCCTGGGAAGCAGAAGTGTTCACATTGCTTCGCAGAATCGCTTTTGTGCAGAAAACAGTAACACTTGCTCATTACGAAAGAAAGCACAGAGCCCCAGATTTTATGTTGTCCTGGAGAGCTTGCAGAGCACTGGGGAAAGGCAGGCAGAGAATTCCCTGCTAGCACCTTCTCTGTGCCTGGGAAGCAGAAGTGTTCACGTTGCTTCGCAGAATCGCTTTTGTGCAGAAAACAGTAACACTTGTTCAGAACGAAAGAAAGCACAGAGCCCCAGATTTGATGTTGTCCTGGAGAGCTTGCAGAGCACTGGGGAAAGGCAGGCAGAGAATTCCCTGCTAGCACCTTCTCTGTGCCTGGGAAGCAGAAGTGTTCACATTGCTTCGCAGAATCGCTTTTGTGCAGAAAACAGTAACACTTGTTCAGAAGGAAAGAAAGCACAGAGCCCCAGATTTGCTGTTGTCTTGGAGAGCTTGCAGAGCACTGGGGAAAGGCAGGCAGAGAATTCCCTGCTAGCACCTTCTCTGTGCCTGTTCACATTGCTTCGCAGAATCGCTTTTGTGCAGAAAACAGTAACACTTGTTCAGAAAGAAAGAAAGCATGAGCCCCAGATTTTATGTTGTCCTGGAGAGCTTGCAGAGCACCGGGGAAAGGCAGGCAGAGAATTCCCTGCTAGCACCTTCTCTGTGCCTGTTCACATTGCTTCGCAGAATCGCTTTTGTGCAGAAAACAGTAACACTTGTTCAGAACGAAAGAAAGCACAGAGCCCCAGATTCTATGTTGTCCTGGAGAGCTTGCAGAGCACTGGGGAAAGGCAGGCAGAGAATTCCCTGCTAGCACCTTCTCTGTGCCTGGGAAGCAGAAGTGTTCACATTGCTTCGCAGAATCGCTTTTGTGCAGAAAACAGTAACACTTGTTCAGAACGAAAGAAAGCACAGAGCCCCAGATTTTATGTTGTCCTGGAGAGCTTGCAGAGCACTGGGGAAAGGCAGGCAGAGAATTCCTTGCTAGCACCTTCTCTGTGCCTGGGAAGCAGAAGTGTTCACATTGCTTCGCAGAATCGCTTTTGTGCAGAAAACAGTAACACTTGTTCAGAACGAAAGAAAGCACAGAGCCCCAGATTTTATGTTGTCCTGGAGAGCTTGCAGAGCACTGGGGAAAGGCAGGCAGAGAATTCCCTGCTAGCACCTTCTCTGTGCCTGTTCACATTGCTTCGCAGAATCGCTTTTGTGCAGAAAACAGTAACACTTGTTCAGAACGAAAGAAAGCACAGAGCCCCAGATTCTATGTTGTCCTGGAGAGCTTGCAGAGCACTGGGGAAAGGCAGGCAGAGAATTCCTTGCTAGCACCTTCTCTGTGCCTGGGAAGCAGAAGTGTTCACATTGCTTGGCAGAATCGCTTTTGTGCAGAAAACACTAACACTTGTTCAGAACGAAAGAAAGCACAGAGCCCCAGATTTTATGTTGTCCTGGAGAGCTTGCAGAGCACTGGGGAAAGGCAGGCAGAGAATTCCCTGCTAGCACCTTCTCTGTGCCTGTTCACATTGCTTCGCAGAATCGCTTTTGTGCAGAAAACAGTAACACTTGTTCAGAACGAAAGAAAGCACAGAGCCCCAGATTCTATGTTGTCCTGGAGAGCTTGCAGAGCACTGGGGAAAGGCAGGCAGAGAATTCCCTGCTAGCACCTTCTCTGTGCCTGGGAAGCAGAAGTGTTCACATTGCTTCGCAGAATCGCTTTTGTGCAGAAAACACTAACACTTGTTCAGAACGAAACAAAGCACAGAGCCCCAGATTCTATGTTGTCCTGGAGAGCTTGCAGAGCACTGGGGAAAGGCAGGCAGAGAATTCCCTGCTAGCACCTTCTCTGTGCCTGTTCACATTGCTTCGCAGAATCGCTTTTGTGCAGAAAACAGTAACACTTGTTCAGAAAGAAAGAAAGCATGAGCCCCAGATTTTATGTTGTCCTGGAGAGCTTGCAGAGCACCGGGGAAAGGCAGGCAGAGAATTCCCTGCTAGCACCTTCTCTGTGCCTGTTCACATTGCTTCGCAGAATCGCTTTTGTGCAGAAAACAGTAACACTTGTTCAGAACGAAAGAAAGCACAGAGCCCCGGATTCTATGTTGCCCTGGAGAGCTTGCACAGCACTGGGGAAAGGCAGGCAGAGAATTCCTTGCTAGCACCTTCTCTGTGCCTGGGAAGCAGAAGTGTTCACATTGCTTCGCAGAATTGCTTTTGTGCAGAAAACACTAACACTTGTTCAGAACGAAAGAAAGCACAGAGCCCCAGATTTTATGTTGTCCTGGAGAGCTTGCAGAGCACTGGGGAAAGGCAGGCAGAGAATTCCTTGCTAGCACCTTCTCTGTGCCTGGGAAGCAGAAGTGTTCACATTGCTTCGCAGAATCGCTTTTGTGCAGAAAACAGTAACACTTGTTCAGAAGGAAAGAAAGCACAGAGCCCCAGATTTTATGTTGTCCTGGAGAGCTTGCAGAGCACTGGGGAAAGGCAGGCAGAGAATTCCCTGCTAGCACCTTCTCTGTGCCTGGGAAGCAGAAGTGTTCACATTGCTTCGCAGAATCGCTTTTGTGCAGAAAACACTAACACTTGTTCAGAAGGAAAGAAAGCACAGAGCCCCAGAATCTATGTTGTCATGGAGAGCTTGCAGAGCACTGGGGAAAGGCAGGCAGAGAATTCCTTGCTAGCACCTTCTCTGTGCCTGGGAAGCAGAAGTGTTCACATTGCTTCGCAGAATCGCTTTTCTGCAGAAAAAACTAACACTTGTTCAGAAGGAAAGAAAGCACAGAGCCCCAGATTTTATGTTGTCCTGGAGAGCTTGCAGAGCACCGGGGAAAGGCAGGCAGAGAATTCCCTGCTAGCACCTTCTCTGTGCCTGTTCACATTGCTTCGCAGAATCGCTTTTGTGCAGAAAACAGTAACACTTGTTCAGAAAGAAAGAAAGCATGAGCCCCAGATTTTATGTTGTCCTGGAGAGCTTGCAGAGCACCGGGGAAAGGCAGGCAGAGAATTCCCTGCTAGCACCTTCTCTGTGCCTGTTCACATTGCTTCGCAAGAATCGCTTTGTGCAGAAAACAGTAACACTTGTTCAGAACGAAAGAAAGCACAGAGCCCCAGATTCTATGTTGTCCTGGAGAGCTTGCAGAGCACTGGGGAAAGGCAGGCAGAGAATTCCTTGCTAGCACCTTCTCTGTGCCTGGGAAGCAGAAGTGTTCACATTGCTTGGCAGCATCGCTTTTGTGCAGAAAACACTAACACTTGTTCAGAACGAAAGAAAGCACAGAGCCCCAGATTCTATGTTGTCCTGGAGAGCTTGCAGAGCACTGGGGAAAGGCAGGCAGAGAATTCCCTGCTAGCACCTTCTCTGTGCCTGTTCACATTGCTTCGCAGAATCGCTTTTGTGCAGAAAACAGTAACACTTGTTCAGAACGAAAGAAAGCACAGAGCCCCAGATTCTATGTTGTCCTGGAGAGCTTGCAGAGCACTGGGGAAAGGCAGGCAGAGAATTCCCTGCTAGCACCTTCTCTGTGCCTGGGAAGCAGAAGTGTTCACATTGCTTCGCAGAATCGCTTTTGTGCAGAAAACAGTAACACTTGTTCAGAACGAAAGAAAGCACAGAGCCCCAGATTTGATGTTGTCCTGGAGAGCTTGCAGAGCACTGGGGAAAGGCAGGCAGAGAATTCCCTGCTAGCACCTTCTCTGTGCCTGTTCACATTGCTTCGCAGAATCGCTTTTGTGCAGAAAACACTAACACTTGTTCAGAAGGAAAGAAAGCACAGAGCCCCAGAATCTATGTTGTCCTGGAGAGCTTGCAGAGCACTGGGGAAAGGCAGGCAGAGAATTCCTTGCTAGCACCTTCTCTGTGCCTGGGAAGCAGATGTGTTCACATTGCTTCGCAGAATCGCTTTTGTGCAGAAAACAGTAACACTTGTTCAGAATGAAAGAAAGCACAGAGCCCCAAATTTTATGTTGTCCTGGAGAGCTTGCAGAGCACTGGGGAAAGGCAGGCAGAGAATTCCCTGCTAGCACCTTCTCTGTGCCAGTTCACATTGCTTCGCAGAATCGCTTTTGTGCAGAAAACACTAACACTTGTTCAGAACGAAAGAAAGCACAGAGCCCCAGATTTGCTGTTGTCCTGGAGAGCTTGCAGAGCACTGGGGAAAGGCAGGCAGAGAATTCCCTGCTAGCACCTTCTCTGTGCCTGTTCACATTGCTTCGCAGAATCGCTTTTGTGCAGAAAACAGTAACACTTGTTCAGAACGAAAGAAAGCATGAGCCCCAGATTTTATGTTGTCCTGGGGAGCTTGCAGAGCACTGGGGAAAGGCAGGCAGAGAATTCCCTGCTAGCACCTTCTCTGTGCCTGTTCACATTGCTTCGCAGAATCGCTTTTGTGCAGAAAACACTAACACTTGTTCAGAACGAAAGAAAGCACAGAGCCCCAGATTTGCTGTTGTCTTGGAGAGCTTGCAGAGCACTGGGGAAAGGCAGGCAGAGAATTCCCTGCTAGCACCTTCTCTGTGCCTGGGAAGCAGAAGTGTGCACATTGCTTCGCAGAATCGCTTTTGTGCAGAAAACAGTAACACTTGTTCAGAACGAAAGAAAGCACAGAGCCCCAGATTTTATGTTGTCCTGGAGAGCTTGCAGAGTACTGGGGAAAGGCAGGCAGAGAATTCCCTGCTAGCACCTTCTCTGTGCCTGTTCACATTGCTTCGCAGAATCGCTTTTGTGCAGAAAACACTAACACTCGTTCAGAACGAAAGAAAGCACAGAGCCCCAGATTTTATGTTGTCCTGGAGAGCTTGCAGAGCACTGGGGAAAGGCAGGCAGAGAATTCCCTGCTAGCACCTTCTCTGTGCCTGTTCACATTGCTTCGCAGAATCGCTTTTGTGCAGAAAACACTAACACTTGTTCAGAACGAAAGAAAGCATGAGCCCCAGATTCTATGTTGTCCTGGAGAGCTTGCAGAGCACTGGGGAAAGGCAGGCAGAGAATTCCCTGCTAGCACCTTCTCTGTGCCTGGGAAGCAGAAGTGTTCACATTGCTTCGCAGAATCGCTTTTGTGCAGAAAACAGTAACACTTGTTCAGAACGAAAGAAAGCACAGAGCCCCAGATTTTATGTTGTCCTGGAGAGCTTGCAGAGTACTGGGGAAAGGCAGGCAGAGAATTCCCTGCTAGCACCTTCTCTGTGCCTGTTCACATTGCTTCGCAGAATCGCTTTTGTGCAGAAAACAGTAACACTTGTTCAGAACGAAAGAAAGCATGAGCCCCAGATTTTATGTTGTCCTGGGGAGCTTGCAGAGCACTGGGGAAAGGCAGGCAGAGAATTCCCTGCTAGCACCTTCTCTGTGCCTGTTCACATTGCTTGGCAGAATCGCTTTTGTGCAGAAAACACTAACACTTGTTCAGAACGAAAGAAAGCACAGAGCCCCAGATTTTATGTTGTCCTGGAGAGCTTGCAGAGCACTGGGGAAAGGCAGGCAGAGAATTCCCTGCTAGCACCTTCTCTGTGCCTGGGAAGCAGAAGTGTTCACATTGCTTGGCAGAATCGCTTTTGTGCAGAAAACAGTAACACTTGTTCAGAAAGAAAGAAAGCACAGAGCCCCAGATTTGCTGTTGTCCTGGAGAGCTTGCAGAGCACTGGGGAAAGGCAGGCAGAGAATTCCCTGCTAGCACCTTCTCTGTGCCTGTTCACATTGCTTCGCAGAATCGCTTTTGTGCAGAAAACAGTAACACTTGTTCAGAAAGAAAGAAAGCATGAGCCCCAGATTTTATGTTGTCCTGGAGAGCTTGCAGAGCACCGGGGAAAGGCAGGCAGAGAATTCCCTGCTAGCACCTTCTCTGTGCCTGTTCACATTGCTTCGCAGAATCGCTTTTGTGCAGAAAACAGTAACACTTGTTCAGAACGAAAGAAAGCACAGAGCCCCAGATTCTATGTTGTCCTGGAGAGCTTGCACAGCACTGGGGAAAGGCAGGCAGAGAATTCCCTGCTAGCACCTTCTCTGTGCCTGGGAAGCAGAAGTGTTCACATTGCTTCGCAGAATCGCTTTTGTGCAGAAAACAGTAACACTTGCTCATTACGAAAGAAAGCACAGAGCCCCAGATTTTATGTTGTCCTGGAGAGCTTGCAGAGCACTGGGGAAAGGCAGGCAGAGAATTCCCTGCTAGCACCTTCTCTGTGCCTGGGAAGCAGAAGTGTTCACATTGCTTCGCAGAATCGCTTTTGTGCAGAAAACACTAACACTTGTTCAGAAGGAAAGAAAGCACAGAGCCCCAGAATCTATGTTGTCATGGAGAGCTTGCAGAGCACTGGGGAAAGGCAGGCAGAGAATTCCCTGCTAGCACCTTCTCTGTGCCTGGGAAGCAGAAGTGTTCACATTGCTTCGCAGAATCGCTTTTGTGCAGAAAACACTAACACTTGTTCAGAACGAAAGAAAGCACAGAGCCCCAGATTTGCTGTTGTCCTGGAGAGCTTGCAGAGCACTGGGGAAAGGCAGGCAGAGAATTCCCTGCTAGCACCTTCTCTGTGCCTGTTCACATTGCTTCGCAGAATCGCTTTTGTGCAGAAAACACTAACACTTGTTCAGAAGGAAAGAAAGCACAGAGCCCCAGAATCTATGTTGTCCTGGAGAGCTTGCAGAGCACTGGGGAAAGGCAGGCAGAGAATTCCTTGCTAGCACCTTCTCTGTGCCTGTTCACATTGCTTCGCAGAATCGCTTTTGTGCAGAAAAGACTAACACTTGTTCAGAACGAAAGAAAGCATGAGCCCCAGATTTTATGTTGTCCTGGAGAGCTTGCAGAGCACTGGGGAAAGGCAGGCAGAGAATTCCCTGCTAGCACCTTCTCTGTGCCTGTTCACATTGCTTCGCAGAATCGCTTTTGTGCAGAAAACACTAACACTTGTTCAGAACGAAAGAAAGCACAGAGCCCCAGATTCTATGTTGTCCTGGAGAGCTTGCAGAGCACTGGGGAAAGGCAGGCAGAGAATTCCCTGCTAGCACCTTCTCTGTGCCTGGGAAGCAGAAGTGTTCACATTGCTTCGCAGAATCGCTTTTGTGCAGAAAACAGTAACACTTGTTCAGAAGGAAAGAAAGCACAGAGCCCCAGATTTGCTGCTGTCCTGGAGAGCTTGCAGAGCACTGGGGAAAGGCAGGCAGAGAATTCCCTGCTAGCACCTTCTCTGTGCCTGTTCACATTGCTTCGCAGAATCGCTTTTGTGCAGAAAACAGTAACACTTGTTCAGAAAGAAAGAAAGCATGAGCCCCAAGTTTTATGTTGTCCTGGAGAGCTTGCAGAGCACCGGGGAAAGGCAGGCAGAGAATTCCCTGCTAGCACCTTCTCTGTGCCTGTTCACATTGCTTCGCAGAATCGCTTTTGTGCAGAAAACAGTAACACTTGTTCAGAACGAAAGAAAGCACAGAGCCCCGGATTCTATGTTGCCCTGGAGAGCTTGCACAGCACTGGGGAAAGGCAGGCAGAGAATTCCTTGCTAGCACCTTCTCTGTGCCTGGGAAGCAGAAGTGTTCACATTGCTTCGCAGAATCGCTTTTGTGCAGAAAACAGTAACACTTGTTCAGAACGAAAGAAAGCACAGAGCCCCAGATTTTATGTTGTCCTGGAGAGCTTGCAGAGCACTGGGGAAAGGCAGGCAGAGAATTCCTTGCTAGCACCTTCTCTGTGCCTGGGAAGCAGAAGTGTTCACATTGCTTCGCAGAATCGCTTTTGTGCAGAAAACAGTAACACTTGTTCAGAAGGAAAGAAAGCACAGAGCCCCAGATTTTATGTTGTCCTGGAGAGCTTGCAGAGCACTGGGGAAAGGCAGGCAGAGAATTCCCTGCTAGCACCTTCTCTGTGCCTGTTCACATTGCTTCGCAGAATCGCTTTTGTGCAGAAAACAGTAACACTTGTTCAGAACGAAAGAAAGCACAGAGCCCCAGATTCTATGTTGTCCTGGAGAGCTTGCAGAGCACTGGGGAAAGGCAGGCAGAGAATTCCTTGCTAGCACCTTCTCTGTGCCTGGGAAGCAGAAGTGTTCACATTGCTTGGCAGAATCGCTTTTGTGCAGAAAACACTAACACTTGTTCAGAACGAAAGAAAGCACAGAGCCCCAGATTTTATGTTGTCCTGGAGAGCTTGCAGAGCACTGGGGAAAGGCAGGCAGAGAATTCCCTGCTAGCACCTTCTCTGTGCCTGCTCACATTGCTTCGCAGAATCGCTTTTGTGCAGAAAACAGTAACACTTGTTCAGAAGGAAAGAAAGCACAGAGCCCCAGATTCTATGTTGTCCTGGAGAGCTTGCAGAGCACTGGGGAAAGGCAGGCAGAGAATTCCTTGCTAGCACCTTCTCTGCGCCTGGGAAGCAGAAGTGTTCACATTGCTTCGCAGAATCGCTTTTGTGCAGAAAACAGTAACACTTGTTCAGAAGGAAAGAGAGCACAGAGCCCCAGATTTGATGTTGTCCTGGAGAGCTTGCAGAGCACTGGGGAAAGGCAGGCAGAGAATTCCCTGCTAGCACCTTCTCTGTGCCTGTTCACATTGCTTCGCAGAATCGCTTTTGTGCAGAAAACAGTAACACTTGTTCAGAAAGAAAGAAAGCATGAGCCCCAGATTTTATGTTGTCCTGGAGAGCTTGCAGAGCACCGGGGAAAGGCAGGCAGAGAATTCCCTGCTAGCACCTTCTCTGTGCCTGTTCACATTGCTTCGCAGAATCGCTTTTGTTCAGAAAACAGTAACACTTGTTCAGAACGAAAGAAAGCACAGAGCCCCGGATTCTATGTTGCCCTGGAGAGCTTGCACAGCACTGGGGAAAGGCAGGCAGAGAATTCCTTGCTAGCACCTTCTCTGTGCCTGGGAAGCAGAAGTGTTCACATTGCTTCGCAGAATCGCTTTTGTGCAGAAAACACTAACACTTGTTCAGAAGGAAAGAAAGCACAGAGCCCCAGATTTTATGTTGTCCTGGAGAGCTTGCAGAGCACTGGGGAAAGGCAGGCAGAGAATTCCCTGCTAGCACCTTCTCTGTGCCTGGGAAGCAGAAGTGTTCACATTGCTTCGCAGAATCGCTTTTGTGCAGAAAACAGTAACACTTGTTCAGAAGGAAAGAAAGCACAGAGCCCCAGAATCTATGTTGTCATGGAGAGCTTGCAGAGCACTGGGGAAAGGCAGGCAGAGAATTCCTTGCTAGCACCTTCTCTGTGCCTGGGAAGCAGAAGTGTTCACATTGCTTCGCAGAATCGCTTTTCTGCAGAAAAAACTAACACTTGTTCAGAAGGAAAGAAAGCACAGAGCCCCAGATTTTATGTTGTCCTGGAGAGCTTGCAGAGCACCGGGGAAAGGCAGGCAGAGAATTCCCTGCTAGCACCTTCTCTGTGCCTGTTCACATTGCTTCGCAGAATCGCTTTTGTGCAGAAAACAGTAACACTTGTTCAGAAAGAAAGAAAGCATGAGCCCCAGATTTTATGTTGTCCTGGAGAGCTTGCAGAGCACCGGGGAAAGGCAGGCAGAGAATTCCCTGCTAGCACCTTCTCTGTGCCTGTTCACATTGCTTCGCAAGAATCGCTTTGTGCAGAAAACAGTAACACTTGTTCAGAACGAAAGAAAGCACAGAGCCCCAGATTCTATGTTGTCCTGGAGAGCTTGCAGAGCACTGGGGAAAGGCAGGCAGAGAATTCCTTGCTAGCACCTTCTCTGTGCCTGGGAAGCAGAAGTGTTCACATTGCTTGGCAGCATCGCTTTTGTGCAGAAAACACTAACACTTGTTCAGAACGAAAGAAAGCACAGAGCCCCAGATTCTATGTTGTCCTGGAGAGCTTGCAGAGCACTGGGGAAAGGCAGGCAGAGAATTCCCTGCTAGCACCTTCTCTGTGCCTGGGAAGCAGAAGTGTTCACATTGCTTCGCAGAATCGCTTTTGTGCAGAAAACACTAACACTTGTTCAGAAGGAAAGAAAGCACAGAGCCCCAGAATCTATGTTGTCATGGAGAGCTTGCAGAGCACTGGGGAAAGGCAGGCAGAGAATTCCTTGCTAGCACCTTCTCTGTGCCTGGGAAGCAGAAGTGTTCACATTGCTTGGCAGAATCGCTTTTGTGCAGAAAACACTAACACTTGTTCAGAACGAAAGAAAGCACAGAGCCCCAGATTTTATGTTGTCCTGGAGAGCTTGCAGAGCACTGGGGAAAGGCAGGCAGAGAATTCCCTGCTAGCACCTTCTCTGTGCCTGCTCACATTGCTTCGCAGAATCGCTTTTGTGCAGAAAACACTAACACTTGTTCAGAAGGAAAGAAAGCACAGAGCCCCAGAATCTATGTTGTCCTGGAGAGCTTGCAGAGCACTGGGGAAAGGCAGGCAGAGAATTCCTTGCTAGCACCTTCTCTGTGCCTGTTCACATTGCTTCGCAGAATCGCTTTTGTGCAGAAAAGACTAACACTTGTTCAGAACGAAAGAAAGCATGAGCCCCAGATTTTATGTTGTCCTGGAGAGCTTGCAGAGCACTGGGGAAAGGCAGGCAGAGAATTCCCTGCTAGCACCTTCTCTGTGCCTGTTCACATTGCTTCGCAGAATCGCTTTTGTGCAGAAAACAGTAACACTTGTTCAGAACGAAAGAAAGCACAGAGCCCCAGATTCTATGTTGTCCTGGAGAGCTTGCAGAGCACTGGGGAAAGGCAGGCAGAGAATTCCTTGCTAGCACCTTCTCTGCGCCTGGGAAGCAGAAGTGTTCACATTGCTTCGCAGAATCGCTTTTGTGCAGAAAACAGTAACACTTGTTCAGAAGGAAAGAAAGCACAGAGCCCCAGATTTGATGTTGTCCTGGAGAGCTTGCAGAGCACTGGGGAAAGGCAGGCAGAGAATTCCCTGCTAGCACCTTCTCTGTGCCTGTTCACATTGCTTCGCAGAATCGCTTTTGTGCAGAAAACAGTAACACTTGTTCAGAAAGAAAGAAAGCATGAGCCCCAGATTTTATGTTGTCCTGGAGAGCTTGCAGAGCACCGGGGAAAGGCAGGCAGAGAATTCCCTGCTAGCACCTTCTCTGTGCCTGTTCACATTGCTTCGCAGAATCGCTTTTGTTCAGAAAACAGTAACACTTGTTCAGAACGAAAGAAAGCACAGAGCCCCGGATTCTATGTTGCCCTGGAGAGCTTGCACAGCACTGGGGAAAGGCAGGCAGAGAATTCCTTGCTAGCACCTTCTCTGTGCCTGGGAAGCAGAAGTGTTCACATTGCTTCGCAGAATCGCTTTTGTGCAGAAAACAGTAACACTTGTTCAGAAGGAAAGAAAGCACAGACCCCCAGATTTTATGTTGTCCTGGAGAGCTTGCAGAGCACTGGGGAAAGGCAGGCAGAGAATTCCCTGCTAGCACCTTCTCTGTGCCTGGGAAGCAGAAGTGTTCACATTGCTTCGCAGAATCGCTTTTGTGCAGAAAACAGTAACACTTGTTCAGAAGGAAAGAAAGCACAGAGCCCCAGATTTTATGTTGTCCTGGAGAGCTTGCAGAGCACTGGGGAAAGGCAGGCAGAGAATTCCCTGCTAGCACCTTCTCTGTGCCTGTTCACATTGCTTCGCAGAATTGCTTTTGTGCAGAAAACAGTAACACTTGTTCAGAACGAAAGAAAGCACAGAGCCCCAGATTCTATGTTGTCCTGGAGAGCTTGCAGAGCACTGGGGAAAGGCAGGCAGAGAATTCCCTGCTAGCACCTTCTCTGTGCCTGGGAAGCAGAAGTGTTCACATTGCTTGGCAGCATCGCTTTTGTGCAGAAAACAGTAACACTTGTTCAGAACGAAACAAAGCACAGAGCCCCGGATTCTATGTTGTCCTGGAGAGCTTGCAGAGCACTGGGGAAAGGCAGGCAGAGAATTCCCTGCTAGCACCTTCTCTGTGCCTGTTCACATTGCTTCGCAGAATCGCTTTTGTGCAGAAAACAGTAACACTTGTTCAGAACGAAAGAAAGCACAGAGCCCCAGATTCTATGTTGTCCTGGAGAGCTTGCACAGCACTGGGGAAAGGCAGGCAGAGAATTCCCTGCTAGCACCTTGTCTGTGCCTGGGAAGCAGAAGTGTTCACATTGCTTCGCAGAATCGCTTTTGTGCAGAAAACAGTAACACTTGCTCATTACGAAAGAAAGCACAGAGCCCCAGATTTTATGTTGTCCTGGAGAGCTTGCAGAGCACTGGGGAAAGGCAGGCAGAGAATTCCCTGCTAGCACCTTCTCTGTGCCTGGGAAGCAGAAGTGTTCACGTTGCTTCGCAGAATCGCTTTTGTGCAGAAAACAGTAACACTTGTTCAGAACGAAAGAAAGCACAGAGCCCCAGATTTGATGTTGTCCTGGAGAGCTTGCAGAGCACTGGGGAAAGGCAGGCAGAGAATTCCCTGCTAGCACCTTCTCTGTGCCTGGGAAGCAGAAGTGTTCACATTGCTTCGCAGAATCGCTTTTGTGCAGAAAACAGTAACACTTGTTCAGAAGGAAAGAAAGCACAGAGCCCCAGATTTGCTGTTGTCTTGGAGAGCTTGCAGAGCACTGGGGAAAGGCAGGCAGAGAATTCCCTGCTAGCACCTTCTCTGTGCCTGTTCACATTGCTTCGCAGAATCGCTTTTGTGCAGAAAACAGTAACACTTGTTCAGAAAGAAAGAAAGCATGAGCCCCAGATTTTATGTTGTCCTGGAGAGCTTGCAGAGCACCGGGGAAAGGCAGGCAGAGAATTCCCTGCTAGCACCTTCTCTGTGCCTGTTCACATTGCTTCGCAGAATCGCTTTTGTGCAGAAAACAGTAACACTTGTTCAGAACGAAAGAAAGCACAGAGCCCCAGATTCTATGTTGTCCTGGAGAGCTTGCAGAGCACTGGGGAAAGGCAGGCAGAGAATTCCCTGCTAGCACCTTCTCTGTGCCTGGGAAGCAGAAGTGTTCACATTGCTTCGCAGAATCGCTTTTGTGCAGAAAACAGTAACACTTGTTCAGAACGAAAGAAAGCACAGAGCCCCAGATTTTATGTTGTCCTGGAGAGCTTGCAGAGCACTGGGGAAAGGCAGGCAGAGAATTCCCTGCTAGCACCTTCTCTGTGCCTGTTCACATTGCTTCGCAGAATCGCTTTTGTGCAGAAAACAGTAACACTTGTTCAGAAAGAAAGAAAGCATGAGCCCCAGATTTTATGTTGTCCTGGAGAGCTTGCAGAGCACCGGGGAAAGGCAGGCAGAGAATTCCCTGCTAGCACCTTCTCTGTGCCTGTTCACATTGCTTCGCAGAATCGCTTTTGTTCAGAAAACAGTAACACTTGTTCAGAACGAAAGAAAGCACAGAGCCCCGGATTCTATGTTGCCCTGGAGAGCTTGCACAGCACTGGGGAAAGGCAGGCAGAGAATTCCTTGCTAGCACCTTCTCTGTGCCTGGGAAGCAGAAGTGTTCACATTGCTTCGCAGAATCGCTTTTGTGCAGAAAACAGTAACACTTGTTCAGAAGGAAAGAAAGCACAGACCCCCAGATTTTATGTTGTCCTGGAGAGCTTGCAGAGCACTGGGGAAAGGCAGGCAGAGAATTCCCTGCTAGCACCTTCTCTGTGCCTGGGAAGCAGAAGTGTTCACATTGCTTCGCAGAATCGCTTTTGTGCAGAAAACAGTAACACTTGTTCAGAAGGAAAGAAAGCACAGAGCCCCAGATTTTATGTTGTCCTGGAGAGCTTGCAGAGCACTGGGGAAAGGCAGGCAGAGAATTCCCTGCTAGCACCTTCTCTGTGCCTGTTCACATTGCTTCGCAGAATTGCTTTTGTGCAGAAAACAGTAACACTTGTTCAGAACGAAAGAAAGCACAGAGCCCCAGATTCTATGTTGTCCTGGAGAGCTTGCAGAGCACTGGGGAAAGGCAGGCAGAGAATTCCCTGCTAGCACCTTCTCTGTGCCTGGGAAGCAGAAGTGTTCACATTGCTTGGCAGCATCGCTTTTGTGCAGAAAACAGTAACACTTGTTCAGAACGAAACAAAGCACAGAGCCCCGGATTCTATGTTGTCCTGGAGAGCTTGCAGAGCACTGGGGAAAGGCAGGCAGAGAATTCCCTGCTAGCACCTTCTCTGTGCCTGTTCACATTGCTTCGCAGAATCGCTTTTGTGCAGAAAACAGTAACACTTGTTCAGAACGAAAGAAAGCACAGAGCCCCAGATTCTATGTTGTCCTGGAGAGCTTGCAGAGCACTGGGGAAAGGC
Organism: Strix aluco; assembly: GCF_031877795.1. Lineage (NCBI taxonomy): Eukaryota > Metazoa > Chordata > Aves > Strigiformes > Strigidae > Strix > Strix aluco. The sequence continues at coordinate 700,231 of NW_027436553.1, forward strand.
AGGCAGAGAATTCCCTGCTAGCACCTTCTCTGTGCCTGGGAAGCAGAAGTGTTCACGTTGCTTCGCAGAATCGCTTTTGTGCAGAAAACAGTAACACTTGTTCAGAACGAAAGAAAGCACAGAGCCCCAGATTTGATGTTGTCCTGGAGAGCTTGCAGAGCACTGGGGAAAGGCAGGCAGAGAATTCCCTGCTAGCACCTTCTCTGTGCCTGGGAAGCAGAAGTGTTCACATTGCTTCGCAGAATCGCTTTTGTGCAGAAAACAGTAACACTTGTTCAGAAGGAAAGAAAGCACAGAGCCCCAGATTTGCTGTTGTCTTGGAGAGCTTGCAGAGCACTGGGGAAAGGCAGGCAGAGAATTCCCTGCTAGCACCTTCTCTGTGCCTGTTCACATTGCTTCGCAGAATCGCTTTTGTGCAGAAAACAGTAACACTTGTTCAGAAAGAAAGAAAGCATGAGCCCCAGATTTTATGTTGTCCTGGAGAGCTTGCAGAGCACCGGGGAAAGGCAGGCAGAGAATTCCCTGCTAGCACCTTCTCTGTGCCTGTTCACATTGCTTCGCAGAATCGCTTTTGTGCAGAAAACAGTAACACTTGTTCAGAACGAAAGAAAGCACAGAGCCCCAGATTCTATGTTGTCCTGGAGAGCTTGCAGAGCACTGGGGAAAGGCAGGCAGAGAATTCCCTGCTAGCACCTTCTCTGTGCCTGGGAAGCAGAAGTGTTCACATTGCTTCGCAGAATCGCTTTTGTGCAGAAAACAGTAACACTTGTTCAGAACGAAAGAAAGCACAGAGCCCCAGATTTTATGTTGTCCTGGAGAGCTTGCAGAGCACTGGGGAAAGGCAGGCAGAGAATTCCTTGCTAGCACCTTCTCTGTGCCTGGGAAGCAGAAGTGTTCACATTGCTTCGCAGAATCGCTTTTGTGCAGAAAACAGTAACACTTGTTCAGAACGAAAGAAAGCACAGAGCCCCAGATTTTATGTTGTCCTGGAGAGCTTGCAGAGCACTGGGGAAAGGCAGGCAGAGAATTCCCTGCTAGCACCTTCTCTGTGCCTGTTCACATTGCTTCGCAGAATCGCTTTTGTGCAGAAAACAGTAACACTTGTTCAGAAGGAAAGAAAGCACAGAGCCCCAGAATCTATGTTGTCCTGGAGAGCTTGCAGAGCACTGGGGAAAGGCAGGCAGAGAATTCCTTGCTAGCACCTTCTCTGTGCCTGTTCACATTGCTTCGCAGAATCGCTTTTGTGCAGAAAACAGTAACACTTGTTCAGAACGAAAGAAAGCATGAGCCCCAGATTTGATGTTGTCCTGGAGAGCTTGCAGAGCACTGGGGAAAGGCAGGCAGAGAATTCCCTGCTAGCACCTTCTCTGTGCCTGTTCACATTGCTTCGCAGAATCGCTTTTGTGCAGAAAAGAGTAACACTTGTTCAGAACGAAAGAAAGCACAGAGCCCCAGATTTTATGTTGTCATGGAGAGCTTGCAGAGCACTGGGGAAAGGCAGGCAGAGAATTCCTTGCTAGCACCTTCTCTGTGCCTGGGAAGCAGATGTGTTCACATTGCTTCGCAGAATCGCTTTTGTGCAGAAAACAGTAACACTTGTTCAGAAGGAAAGAAAGCACAGAGCCCCAAATTTTATGTTGTCCTGGAGAGCTTGCAGAGCACTGGGGAAAGGCAGGCAGAGAATTCCCTGCTAGCACCTTCTCTGTGCCAGTTCACATTGCTTCGCAGAATCGCTTTTGTGCAGAAAACACTAACACTTGTTCAGAACGAAAGAAAGCACAGAGCCCCAGATTTGCTGTTGTCCTGGAGAGCTTGCAGAGCACTGGGGAAAGGCAGGCAGAGAATTCCCTGCTAGCACCTTCTCTGTGCCTGTTCACATTGCTTCGCAGAATCGCTTTTGTGCAGAAAACAGTAACACTTGTTCAGAACGAAAGAAAGCATGAGCCCCAGATTTTATGTTGTCCTGGGGAGCTTGCAGAGCACTGGGGAAAGGCAGGCAGAGAATTCCCTGCTAGCACCTTCTCTGTGCCTGTTCACATTGCTTCGCAGAATCGCTTTTGTGCAGAAAACACTAACACTTGTTCAGAACGAAAGAAAGCACAGAGCCCCAGATTTGCTGTTGTCTTGGAGAGCTTGCAGAGCACTGGGGAAAGGCAGGCAGAGAATTCCCTGCTAGCACCTTCTCTGTGCCTGGGAAGCAGAAGTGTGCACATTGCTTCGCAGAATCGCTTTTGTGCAGAAAACAGTAACACTTGTTCAGAACGAAAGAAAGCACAGAGCCCCAGATTTTATGTTGTCCTGGAGAGCTTGCAGAGTACTGGGGAAAGGCAGGCAGAGAATTCCCTGCTAGCACCTTCTCTGTGCCTGTTCACATTGCTTCGCAGAATCGCTTTTGTGCAGAAAACACTAACACTCGTTCAGAACGAAAGAAAGCACAGAGCCCCAGATTTTATGTTGTCCTGGAGAGCTTGCAGAGCACTGGGGAAAGGCAGGCAGAGAATTCCCTGCTAGCACCTTCTCTGTGCCTGTTCACATTGCTTCGCAGAATCGCTTTTGTGCAGAAAACACTAACACTTGTTCAGAACGAAAGAAAGCATGAGCCCCAGATTCTATGTTGTCCTGGAGAGCTTGCAGAGCACTGGGGAAAGGCAGGCAGAGAATTCCCTGCTAGCACCTTCTCTGTGCCTGGGAAGCAGAAGTGTTCACATTGCTTCGCAGAATCGCTTTTGTGCAGAAAACAGTAACACTTGTTCAGAACGAAAGAAAGCACAGAGCCCCAGATTTTATGTTGTCCTGGAGAGCTTGCAGAGTACTGGGGAAAGGCAGGCAGAGAATTCCCTGCTAGCACCTTCTCTGTGCCTGTTCACATTGCTTCGCAGAATCGCTTTTGTGCAGAAAACAGTAACACTTGTTCAGAACGAAAGAAAGCATGAGCCCCAGATTTTATGTTGTCCTGGGGAGCTTGCAGAGCAGTGGGGAAAGGCAGGCAGAGAATTCCCTGCTAGCACCTTCTCTGTGCCTGTTCACATTGCTTGGCAGAATCGCTTTTGTGCAGAAAACACTAACACTTGTTCAGAACGAAAGAAAGCACAGAGCCCCAGATTTTATGTTGTCCTGGAGAGCTTGCAGAGCACTGGGGAAAGGCAGGCAGAGAATTCCCTGCTAGCACCTTCTCTGTGCCTGGGAAGCAGAAGTGTTCACATTGCTTGGCAGAATCGCTTTTGTGCAGAAAACAGTAACACTTGTTCAGAAAGAAAGAAAGCACAGAGCCCCAGATTTGCTGTTGTCCTGGAGAGCTTGCAGAGCACTGGGGAAAGGCAGGCAGAGAATTCCCTGCTAGCACCTTCTCTGTGCCTGTTCACATTGCTTCGCAGAATCGCTTTTGTGCAGAAAACAGTAACACTTGTTCAGAAAGAAAGAAAGCATGAGCCCCAGATTTTATGTTGTCCTGGAGAGCTTGCAGAGCACCGGGGAAAGGCAGGCAGAGAATTCCCTGCTAGCACCTTCTCTGTGCCTGTTCACATTGCTTCGCAGAATCGCTTTTGTGCAGAAAACAGTAACACTTGTTCAGAACGAAAGAAAGCACAGAGCCCCAGATTCTATGTTGTCCTGGAGAGCTTGCACAGCACTGGGGAAAGGCAGGCAGAGAATTCCCTGCTAGCACCTTCTCTGTGCCTGGGAAGCAGAAGTGTTCACATTGCTTCGCAGAATCGCTTTTGTGCAGAAAACAGTAACACTTGCTCATTACGAAAGAAAGCACAGAGCCCCAGATTTTATGTTGTCCTGGAGAGCTTGCAGAGCACTGGGGAAAGGCAGGCAGAGAATTCCCTGCTAGCACCTTCTCTGTGCCTGGGAAGCAGAAGTGTTCACATTGCTTCGCAGAATCGCTTTTGTGCAGAAAACACTAACACTTGTTCAGAAGGAAAGAAAGCACAGAGCCCCAGAATCTATGTTGTCATGGAGAGCTTGCAGAGCACTGGGGAAAGGCAGGCAGAGAATTCCCTGCTAGCACCTTCTCTGTGCCTGGGAAGCAGAAGTGTTCACATTGCTTCGCAGAATCGCTTTTGTGCAGAAAACACTAACACTTGTTCAGAACGAAAGAAAGCACAGAGCCCCAGATTTGCTGTTGTCCTGGAGAGCTTGCAGAGCACTGGGGAAAGGCAGGCAGAGAATTCCCTGCTAGCACCTTCTCTGTGCCTGGGAAGCAGAAGTGTTCACATTGCTTCGCAGAATCGCTTTTGTGCAGAAAACAGTAACACTTGTTCAGAAGGAAAGAAAGCACAGAGCCCCAGATTTGCTGCTGTCCTGGAGAGCTTGCAGAGCACTGGGGAAAGGCAGGCAGAGAATTCCCTGCTAGCACCTTCTCTGTGCCTGTTCACATTGCTTCGCAGAATCGCTTTTGTGCAGAAAACAGTAACACTTGTTCAGAAAGAAAGAAAGCATGAGCCCCAAGTTTTATGTTGTCCTGGAGAGCTTGCAGAGCACCAGGGAAAGGCAGGCAGAGAATTCCCTGCTAGCACCTTCTCTGTGCCTGTTCACATTGCTTCGCAGAATCGCTTTTGTGCAGAAAACAGTAACACTTGTTCAGAACGAAAGAAAGCACAGAGCCCCAGATTCTATGTTGTCCTGGAGAGCTTGCAGAGCACTGGGGAAAGGCAGGCAGAGAATTCCTTGCTAGCACCTTCTCTGTGCCTGGGAAGCAGAAGTGTTCACATTGCTTGGCAGAATCGCTTTTGTGCAGAAAACACTAACACTTGTTCAGAACGAAAGAAAGCACAGAGCCCCAGATTTTATGTTGTCCTGGAGAGCTTGCAGAGCACTGGGGAAAGGCAGGCAGAGAATTCCCTGCTAGCACCTTCTCTGTGCCTGCTCACATTGCTTCGCAGAATCGCTTTTGTGCAGAAAACAGTAACACTTGTTCAGAAGGAAAGAAAGCACAGAGCCCCAGATTCTATGTTGTCCTGGAGAGCTTGCAGAGCACTGGGGAAAGGCAGGCAGAGAATTCCTTGCTAGCACCTTCTCTGCGCCTGGGAAGCAGAAGTGTTCACATTGCTTCGCAGAATCGCTTTTGTGCAGAAAACAGTAACACTTGTTCAGAAGGAAAGAGAGCACAGAGCCCCAGATTTGATGTTGTCCTGGAGAGCTTGCAGAGCACTGGGGAAAGGCAGGCAGAGAATTCCCTGCTAGCACCTTCTCTGTGCCTGTTCACATTGCTTCGCAGAATCGCTTTTGTGCAGAAAACAGTAACACTTGTTCAGAAAGAAAGAAAGCATGAGCCCCAGATTTTATGTTGTCCTGGAGAGCTTGCAGAGCACCGGGGAAAGGCAGGCAGAGAATTCCCTGCTAGCACCTTCTCTGTGCCTGTTCACATTGCTTCGCAGAATCGCTTTTGTTCAGAAAACAGTAACACTTGTTCAGAACGAAAGAAAGCACAGAGCCCCGGATTCTATGTTGCCCTGGAGAGCTTGCACAGCACTGGGGAAAGGCAGGCAGAGAATTCCTTGCTAGCACCTTCTCTGTGCCTGGGAAGCAGAAGTGTTCACATTGCTTCGCAGAATCGCTTTTGTGCAGAAAACACTAACACTTGTTCAGAAGGAAAGAAAGCACAGAGCCCCAGATTTTATGTTGTCCTGGAGAGCTTGCAGAGCACTGGGGAAAGGCAGGCAGAGAATTCCCTGCTAGCACCTTCTCTGTGCCTGGGAAGCAGAAGTGTTCACATTGCTTCGCAGAATCGCTTTTGTGCAGAAAACAGTAACACTTGTTCAGAAGGAAAGAAAGCACAGAGCCCCAGAATCTATGTTGTCATGGAGAGCTTGCAGAGCACTGGGGAAAGGCAGGCAGAGAATTCCTTGCTAGCACCTTCTCTGTGCCTGGGAAGCAGAAGTGTTCACATTGCTTCGCAGAATCGCTTTTCTGCAGAAAAAACTAACACTTGTTCAGAAGGAAAGAAAGCACAGAGCCCCAGATTTTATGTTGTCCTGGAGAGCTTGCAGAGCACCGGGGAAAGGCAGGCAGAGAATTCCCTGCTAGCACCTTCTCTGTGCCTGTTCACATTGCTTCGCAGAATCGCTTTTGTGCAGAAAACAGTAACACTTGTTCAGAAAGAAAGAAAGCATGAGCCCCAGATTTTATGTTGTCCTGGAGAGCTTGCAGAGCACCGGGGAAAGGCAGGCAGAGAATTCCCTGCTAGCACCTTCTCTGTGCCTGTTCACATTGCTTCGCAAGAATCGCTTTGTGCAGAAAACAGTAACACTTGTTCAGAACGAAAGAAAGCACAGAGCCCCAGATTCTATGTTGTCCTGGAGAGCTTGCAGAGCACTGGGGAAAGGCAGGCAGAGAATTCCTTGCTAGCACCTTCTCTGTGCCTGGGAAGCAGAAGTGTTCACATTGCTTGGCAGCATCGCTTTTGTGCAGAAAACACTAACACTTGTTCAGAACGAAAGAAAGCACAGAGCCCCAGATTCTATGTTGTCCTGGAGAGCTTGCAGAGCACTGGGGAAAGGCAGGCAGAGAATTCCCTGCTAGCACCTTCTCTGTGCCTGTTCACATTGCTTCGCAGAATCGCTTTTGTGCAGAAAACAGTAACACTTGTTCAGAACGAAAGAAAGCACAGAGCCCCAGATTCTATGTTGTCCTGGAGAGCTTGCAGAGCACTGGGGAAAGGCAGGCAGAGAATTCCCTGCTAGCACCTTCTCTGTGCCTGGGAAGCAGAAGTGTTCACATTGCTTCGCAGAATCGCTTTTGTGCAGAAAACAGTAACACTTGTTCAGAACGAAAGAAAGCACAGAGCCCCAGATTTGATGTTGTCCTGGAGAGCTTGCAGAGCACTGGGGAAAGGCAGGCAGAGAATTCCCTGCTAGCACCTTCTCTGTGCCTGTTCACATTGCTTCGCAGAATCGCTTTTGTGCAGAAAACAGTAACACTTGTTCAGAACGAAAGAAAGCACAGAGCCCCAGATTCTATGTTGTCCTGGAGAGCTTGCAGAGCACTGGGGAAAGGCAGGCAGAGAATTCCTTGCTAGCACCTTCTCTGTGCCTGGGAAGCAGAAGTGTTCACATTGCTTGGCAGAATCGCTTTTGTGCAGAAAACACTAACACTTGTTCAGAACGAAAGAAAGCACAGAGCCCCAGATTTTATGTTGTCCTGGAGAGCTTGCAGAGCACTGGGGAAAGGCAGGCAGAGAATTCCCTGCTAGCACCTTCTCTGTGCCTGCTCACATTGCTTCGCAGAATCGCTTTTGTGCAGAAAACAGTAACACTTGTTCAGAAGGAAAGAAAGCACAGAGCCCCAGATTCTATGTTGTCCTGGAGAGCTTGCAGAGCACTGGGGAAAGGCAGGCAGAGAATTCCTTGCTAGCACCTTCTCTGCGCCTGGGAAGCAGAAGTGTTCACATTGCTTCGCAGAATCGCTTTTGTGCAGAAAACAGTAACACTTGTTCAGAAGGAAAGAGAGCACAGAGCCCCAGATTTGATGTTGTCCTGGAGAGCTTGCAGAGCACTGGGGAAAGGCAGGCAGAGAATTCCCTGCTAGCACCTTCTCTGTGCCTGTTCACATTGCTTCGCAGAATCGCTTTTGTGCAGAAAACAGTAACACTTGTTCAGAAAGAAAGAAAGCATGAGCCCCAGATTTTATGTTGTCCTGGAGAGCTTGCAGAGCACCGGGGAAAGGCAGGCAGAGAATTCCCTGCTAGCACCTTCTCTGTGCCTGTTCACATTGCTTCGCAGAATCGCTTTTGTTCAGAAAACAGTAACACTTGTTCAGAACGAAAGAAAGCACAGAGCCCCGGATTCTATGTTGCCCTGGAGAGCTTGCACAGCACTGGGGAAAGGCAGGCAGAGAATTCCTTGCTAGCACCTTCTCTGTGCCTGGGAAGCAGAAGTGTTCACATTGCTTCGCAGAATCGCTTTTGTGCAGAAAACACTAACACTTGTTCAGAAGGAAAGAAAGCACAGAGCCCCAGATTTTATGTTGTCCTGGAGAGCTTGCAGAGCACTGGGGAAAGGCAGGCAGAGAATTCCCTGCTAGCACCTTCTCTGTGCCTGGGAAGCAGAAGTGTTCACATTGCTTCGCAGAATCGCTTTTGTGCAGAAAACAGTAACACTTGTTCAGAAGGAAAGAAAGCACAGAGCCCCAGAATCTATGTTGTCATGGAGAGCTTGCAGAGCACTGGGGAAAGGCAGGCAGAGAATTCCTTGCTAGCACCTTCTCTGTGCCTGGGAAGCAGAAGTGTTCACATTGCTTCGCAGAATCGCTTTTCTGCAGAAAAAACTAACACTTGTTCAGAAGGAAAGAAAGCACAGAGCCCCAGATTTTATGTTGTCCTGGAGAGCTTGCAGAGCACCGGGGAAAGGCAGGCAGAGAATTCCCTGCTAGCACCTTCTCTGTGCCTGTTCACATTGCTTCGCAGAATCGCTTTTGTGCAGAAAACAGTAACACTTGTTCAGAAAGAAAGAAAGCATGAGCCCCAGATTTTATGTTGTCCTGGAGAGCTTGCAGAGCACCGGGGAAAGGCAGGCAGAGAATTCCCTGCTAGCACCTTCTCTGTGCCTGTTCACATTGCTTCGCAAGAATCGCTTTGTGCAGAAAACAGTAACACTTGTTCAGAACGAAAGAAAGCACAGAGCCCCAGATTCTATGTTGTCCTGGAGAGCTTGCAGAGCACTGGGGAAAGGCAGGCAGAGAATTCCTTGCTAGCACCTTCTCTGTGCCTGGGAAGCAGAAGTGTTCACATTGCTTGGCAGCATCGCTTTTGTGCAGAAAACACTAACACTTGTTCAGAACGAAAGAAAGCACAGAGCCCCAGATTCTATGTTGTCCTGGAGAGCTTGCAGAGCACTGGGGAAAGGCAGGCAGAGAATTCCCTGCTAGCACCTTCTCTGTGCCTGTTCACATTGCTTCGCAGAATCGCTTTTGTGCAGAAAACAGTAACACTTGTTCAGAACGAAAGAAAGCACAGAGCCCCAGATTCTATGTTGTCCTGGAGAGCTTGCAGAGCACTGGGGAAAGGCAGGCAGAGAATTCCCTGCTAGCACCTTCTCTGTGCCTGGGAAGCAGAAGTGTTCACATTGCTTCGCAGAATCGCTTTTGTGCAGAAAACAGTAACACTTGTTCAGAACGAAAGAAAGCACAGAGCCCCAGATTTGATGTTGTCCTGGAGAGCTTGCAGAGCACTGGGGAAAGGCAGGCAGAGAATTCCCTGCTAGCACCTTCTCTGTGCCTGTTCACATTGCTTCGCAGAATCGCTTTTGTGCAGAAAACACTAACACTTGTTCAGAAGGAAAGAAAGCACAGAGCCCCAGAATCTATGTTGTCCTGGAGAGCTTGCAGAGCACTGGGGAAAGGCAGGCAGAGAATTCCTTGCTAGCACCTTCTCTGTGCCTGTTCACATTGCTTCGCAGAATCGCTTTTGTGCAGAAAACAGTAACACTTGTTCAGAACGAAAGAAAGCATGAGCCCCAGATTTGATGTTGTCCTGGAGAGCTTGCAGAGCACTGGGGAAAGGCAGGCAGAGAATTCCCTGCTAGCACCTTCTCTGTGCCTGTTCACATTGCTTCGCAGAATCGCTTTTGTGCAGAAAAGAGTAACACTTGTTCAGAACGAAAGAAAGCACAGAGCCCCAGATTTTATGTTGTCATGGAGAGCTTGCAGAGCACTGGGGAAAGGCAGGCAGAGAATTCCTTGCTAGCACCTTCTCTGTGCCTGGGAAGCAGATGTGTTCACATTGCTTCGCAGAATCGCTTTTGTGCAGAAAACAGTAACACTTGTTCAGAATGAAAGAAAGCACAGAGCCCCAAATTTTATGTTGTCCTGGAGAGCTTGCAGAGCACTGGGGAAAGGCAGGCAGAGAATTCCCTGCTAGCACCTTCTCTGTGCCAGTTCACATTGCTTCGCAGAATCGCTTTTGTGCAGAAAACACTAACACTTGTTCAGAACGAAAGAAAGCACAGAGCCCCAGATTTGCTGTTGTCCTGGAGAGCTTGCAGAGCACTGGGGAAAGGCAGGCAGAGAATTCCCTGCTAGCACCTTCTCTGTGCCTGTTCACATTGCTTCGCAGAATCGCTTTTGTGCAGAAAACAGTAACACTTGTTCAGAACGAAAGAAAGCATGAGCCCCAGATTTTATGTTGTCCTGGGGAGCTTGCAGAGCACTGGGGAAAGGCAGGCAGAGAATTCCCTGCTAGCACCTTCTCTGTGCCTGTTCACATTGCTTCGCAGAATCGCTTTTGTGCAGAAAACACTAACACTTGTTCAGAACGAAAGAAAGCACAGAGCCCCAGATTTGCTGTTGTCTTGGAGAGCTTGCAGAGCACTGGGGAAAGGCAGGCAGAGAATTCCCTGCTAGCACCTTCTCTGTGCCTGGGAAGCAGAAGTGTGCACATTGCTTCGCAGAATCGCTTTTGTGCAGAAAACAGTAACACTTGTTCAGAACGAAAGAAAGCACAGAGCCCCAGATTTTATGTTGTCCTGGAGAGCTTGCAGAGTACTGGGGAAAGGCAGGCAGAGAATTCCCTGCTAGCACCTTCTCTGTGCCTGTTCACATTGCTTCGCAGAATCGCTTTTGTGCAGAAAACACTAACACTCGTTCAGAACGAAAGAAAGCACAGAGCCCCAGATTTTATGTTGTCCTGGAGAGCTTGCAGAGCACTGGGGAAAGGCAGGCAGAGAATTCCCTGCTAGCACCTTCTCTGTGCCTGTTCACATTGCTTCGCAGAATCGCTTTTGTGCAGAAAACACTAACACTTGTTCAGAACGAAAGAAAGCATGAGCCCCAGATTCTATGTTGTCCTGGAGAGCTTGCAGAGCACTGGGGAAAGGCAGGCAGAGAATTCCCTGCTAGCACCTTCTCTGTGCCTGGGAAGCAGAAGTGTTCACATTGCTTCGCAGAATCGCTTTTGTGCAGAAAACAGTAACACTTGTTCAGAACGAAAGAAAGCACAGAGCCCCAGATTTTATGTTGTCCTGGAGAGCTTGCAGAGTACTGGGGAAAGGCAGGCAGAGAATTCCCTGCTAGCACCTTCTCTGTGCCTGTTCACATTGCTTCGCAGAATCGCTTTTGTGCAGAAAACAGTAACACTTGTTCAGAACGAAAGAAAGCATGAGCCCCAGATTTTATGTTGTCCTGGGGAGCTTGCAGAGCACTGGGGAAAGGCAGGCAGAGAATTCCCTGCTAGCACCTTCTCTGTGCCTGTTCACATTGCTTGGCAGAATCGCTTTTGTGCAGAAAACACTAACACTTGTTCAGAACGAAAGAAAGCACAGAGCCCCAGATTTTATGTTGTCCTGGAGAGCTTGCAGAGCACTGGGGAAAGGCAGGCAGAGAATTCCCTGCTAGCACCTTCTCTGTGCCTGGGAAGCAGAAGTGTTCACATTGCTTGGCAGAATCGCTTTTGTGCAGAAAACAGTAACACTTGTTCAGAAAGAAAGAAAGCACAGAGCCCCAGATTTGCTGTTGTCCTGGAGAGCTTGCAGAGCACTGGGGAAAGGCAGGCAGAGAATTCCCTGCTAGCACCTTCTCTGTGCCTGTTCACATTGCTTCGCAGAATCGCTTTTGTGCAGAAAACAGTAACACTTGTTCAGAAAGAAAGAAAGCATGAGCCCCAGATTTTATGTTGTCCTGGAGAGCTTGCAGAGCACCGGGGAAAGGCAGGCAGAGAATTCCCTGCTAGCACCTTCTCTGTGCCTGTTCACATTGCTTCGCAGAATCGCTTTTGTGCAGAAAACAGTAACACTTGTTCAGAACGAAAGAAAGCACAGAGCCCCAGATTCTATGTTGTCCTGGAGAGCTTGCACAGCACTGGGGAAAGGCAGGCAGAGAATTCCCTGCTAGCACCTTCTCTGTGCCTGGGAAGCAGAAGTGTTCACATTGCTTCGCAGAATCGCTTTTGTGCAGAAAACAGTAACACTTGCTCATTACGAAAGAAAGCACAGAGCCCCAGATTTTATGTTGTCCTGGAGAGCTTGCAGAGCACTGGGGAAAGGCAGGCAGAGAATTCCCTGCTAGCACCTTCTCTGTGCCTGGGAAGCAGAAGTGTTCACATTGCTTCGCAGAATCGCTTTTGTGCAGAAAACACTAACACTTGTTCAGAAGGAAAGAAAGCACAGAGCCCCAGAATCTATGTTGTCATGGAGAGCTTGCAGAGCACTGGGGAAAGGCAGGCAGAGAATTCCCTGCTAGCACCTTCTCTGTGCCTGGGAAGCAGAAGTGTTCACATTGCTTCGCAGAATCGCTTTTGTGCAGAAAACACTAACACTTGTTCAGAACGAAAGAAAGCACAGAGCCCCAGATTTGCTGTTGTCCTGGAGAGCTTGCAGAGCACTGGGGAAAGGCAGGCAGAGAATTCCCTGCTAGCACCTTCTCTGTGCCTGTTCACATTGCTTCGCAGAATCGCTTTTGTGCAGAAAACACTAACACTTGTTCAGAAGGAAAGAAAGCACAGAGCCCCAGAATCTATGTTGTCCTGGAGAGCTTGCAGAGCACTGGGGAAAGGCAGGCAGAGAATTCCTTGCTAGCACCTTCTCTGTGCCTGTTCACATTGCTTCGCAGAATCGCTTTTGTGCAGAAAAGACTAACACTTGTTCAGAACGAAAGAAAGCATGAGCCCCAGATTTTATGTTGTCCTGGAGAGCTTGCAGAGCACTGGGGAAAGGCAGGCAGAGAATTCCCTGCTAGCACCTTCTCTGTGCCTGTTCACATTGCTTCGCAGAATCGCTTTTGTGCAGAAAACACTAACACTTGTTCAGAACGAAAGAAAGCACAGAGCCCCAGATTCTATGTTGTCCTGGAGAGCTTGCAGAGCACTGGGGAAAGGCAGGCAGAGAATTCCCTGCTAGCACCTTCTCTGTGCCTGGGAAGCAGAAGTGTTCACATTGCTTCGCAGAATCGCTTTTGTGCAGAAAACAGTAACACTTGTTCAGAAGGAAAGAAAGCACAGAGCCCCAGATTTGCTGCTGTCCTGGAGAGCTTGCAGAGCACTGGGGAAAGGCAGGCAGAGAATTCCCTGCTAGCACCTTCTCTGTGCCTGTTCACATTGCTTCGCAGAATCGCTTTTGTGCAGAAAACAGTAACACTTGTTCAGAAAGAAAGAAAGCATGAGCCCCAAGTTTTATGTTGTCCTGGAGAGCTTGCAGAGCACCGGGGAAAGGCAGGCAGAGAATTCCCTGCTAGCACCTTCTCTGTGCCTGTTCACATTGCTTCGCAGAATCGCTTTTGTGCAGAAAACAGTAACACTTGTTCAGAACGAAAGAAAGCACAGAGCCCCGGATTCTATGTTGCCCTGGAGAGCTTGCACAGCACTGGGGAAAGGCAGGCAGAGAATTCCTTGCTAGCACCTTCTCTGTGCCTGGGAAGCAGAAGTGTTCACATTGCTTCGCAGAATCGCTTTTGTGCAGAAAACAGTAACACTTGTTCAGAACGAAAGAAAGCACAGAGCCCCAGATTTTATGTTGTCCTGGAGAGCTTGCAGAGCACTGGGGAAAGGCAGGCAGAGAATTCCTTGCTAGCACCTTCTCTGTGCCTGGGAAGCAGAAGTGTTCACATTGCTTCGCAGAATCGCTTTTGTGCAGAAAACAGTAACACTTGTTCAGAAGGAAAGAAAGCACAGAGCCCCAGATTTTATGTTGTCCTGGAGAGCTTGCAGAGCACTGGGGAAAGGCAGGCAGAGAATTCCCTGCTAGCACCTTCTCTGTGCCTGTTCACATTGCTTCGCAGAATCGCTTTTGTGCAGAAAACAGTAACACTTGTTCAGAACGAAAGAAAGCACAGAGCCCCAGATTCTATGTTGTCCTGGAGAGCTTGCAGAGCACTGGGGAAAGGCAGGCAGAGAATTCCTTGCTAGCACCTTCTCTGTGCCTGGGAAGCAGAAGTGTTCACATTGCTTGGCAGAATCGCTTTTGTGCAGAAAACACTAACACTTGTTCAGAACGAAAGAAAGCACAGAGCCCCAGATTTTATGTTGTCCTGGAGAGCTTGCAGAGCACTGGGGAAAGGCAGGCAGAGAATTCCCTGCTAGCACCTTCTCTGTGCCTGCTCACATTGCTTCGCAGAATCGCTTTTGTGCAGAAAACAGTAACACTTGTTCAGAAGGAAAGAAAGCACAGAGCCCCAGATTCTATGTTGTCCTGGAGAGCTTGCAGAGCACTGGGGAAAGGCAGGCAGAGAATTCCTTGCTAGCACCTTCTCTGCGCCTGGGAAGCAGAAGTGTTCACATTGCTTCGCAGAATCGCTTTTGTGCAGAAAACAGTAACACTTGTTCAGAAGGAAAGAGAGCACAGAGCCCCAGATTTGATGTTGTCCTGGAGAGCTTGCAGAGCACTGGGGAAAGGCAGGCAGAGAATTCCCTGCTAGCACCTTCTCTGTGCCTGTTCACATTGCTTCGCAGAATCGCTTTTGTGCAGAAAACAGTAACACTTGTTCAGAAAGAAAGAAAGCATGAGCCCCAGATTTTATGTTGTCCTGGAGAGCTTGCAGAGCACCGGGGAAAGGCAGGCAGAGAATTCCCTGCTAGCACCTTCTCTGTGCCTGTTCACATTGCTTCGCAGAATCGCTTTTGTTCAGAAAACAGTAACACTTGTTCAGAACGAAAGAAAGCACAGAGCCCCGGATTCTATGTTGCCCTGGAGAGCTTGCACAGCACTGGGGAAAGGCAGGCAGAGAATTCCTTGCTAGCACCTTCTCTGTGCCTGGGAAGCAGAAGTGTTCACATTGCTTCGCAGAATCGCTTTTGTGCAGAAAACACTAACACTTGTTCAGAAGGAAAGAAAGCACAGAGCCCCAGATTTTATGTTGTCCTGGAGAGCTTGCAGAGCACTGGGGAAAGGCAGGCAGAGAATTCCCTGCTAGCACCTTCTCTGTGCCTGGGAAGCAGAAGTGTTCACATTGCTTCGCAGAATCGCTTTTGTGCAGAAAACAGTAACACTTGTTCAGAAGGAAAGAAAGCACAGAGCCCCAGATTTTATGTTGTCCTGGAGAGCTTGCAGAGCACTGGGGAAAGGCAGGCAGAGAATTCCCTGCTAGCACCTTCTCTGTGCCTGTTCACATTGCTTCGCAGAATTGCTTTTGTGCAGAAAACAGTAACACTTGTTCAGAACGAAAGAAAGCACAGAGCCCCAGATTCTATGTTGTCCTGGAGAGCTTGCAGAGCACTGGGGAAAGGCAGGCAGAGAATTCCCTGCTAGCACCTTCTCTGTGCCTGTTCACATTGCTTCGCAGAATCGCTTTTGTGCAGAAAACAGTAACACTTGTTCAGAAAGAAAGAAAGCATGAGCCCCAGATTTTATGTTGTCCTGGAGAGCTTGCAGAGCACCGGGGAAAGGCAGGCAGAGAATTCCCTGCTAGCACCTTCTCTGTGCCTGTTCACATTGCTTCGCAGAATCGCTTTTGTGCAGAAAACAGTAACACTTGTTCAGAACGAAAGAAAGCACAGAGCCCCGGATTCTATGTTGCCCTGGAGAGCTTGCAGAGCACTGGGGAAAGGCAGGCAGAGAATTCCTTGCTAGCACCTTCTCTGTGCCTGGGAAGCAGAAGTGTTCACATTGCTTCGCAGAATCGCTTTTGTATAGAAAACAGTAACACTTGTTCAGAACGAAAGAAAGCACAGAGCCCCAGATTTTATGTTGTCCTGGAGAGCCTGCAGAGCACTGGGGAAAGGCAGGCAGAGAATTCCCTGCTAGCACCTTCTCTGTGCCTGGGAAGCAGAAGTGTTCACATTGCTTCGCAGAATCGCTTTTGTGCAGAAAACAGTAACACTTGTTCAGAAGGAAAGAAAGCACAGAGCCCCAGATTTTATGTTGTCCTGGAGAGCTTGCAGAGCACTGGGGAAAGGCAGGCAGAGAATTCCCTGCTAGCACCTTCTCTGTGCCTGTTTACATTGCTTCGCAGAATCGCTTTTGTGCAGAAAACAGTAACACTTGTTCAGAACGAAAGAAAGCACAGAGCCCCAGATTCTATGTTGTCCTGGAGAGCTTGCAGAGCACTGGGGAAAGGCAGGCAGAGAATTCCTTGCTAGCACCTTCTCTGTGCCTGGGAAGCAGAAGTGTTCACATTGCTTGGCAGAATCGCTTTTGTGCAGAAAACACTAACACTTGTTCAGAACGAAAGAAAGCACAGAGCCCCAGATTTTATGTTGTCCTGGAGAGCTTGCAGAGCACTGGGGAAAGGCAGGCAGAGAATTCCCTGCTAGCACCTTCTCTGTGCCTGTTCACATTGCTTCGCAGAATCGCTTTTGTGCAGAAAACAGTAACACTTGTTCAGAACGAAAGAAAGCACAGAGCCCCAGATTCTATGTTGTCCTGGAGAGCTTGCAGAGCACTGGGGAAAGGCAGGCAGAGAATTCCCTGCTAGCACCTTCTCTGTGCCTGGGAAGCAGAAGTGTTCACATTGCTTCGCAGAATCGCTTTTGTGCAGAAAACAGTAACACTTGTTCAGAACGAAAGAAAGTACAGAGCCCCAGATTTTATGTTGTCCTGGAGAGCTTGCAGAGCACTGGGGAAAGGCAGGCAGAGAATTCCTTGCTAGCACCTTCTCTGCGCCTGGGAAGCAGAAGTGTTCACATTGCTTCGCAGAATCGCTTTTGTGCAGAAAACAGTAACACTTGTTCAGAACGAAAGAAAGCACAGAGCCCCAGATTTTATGTTGTCTTGGAGAGCTTGCAGAGCACTGGGGAAAGGCAGGCAGAGAATTCCCTGCTAGCACCTTCTCTGTGCCTGTTCACATTGCTTCGCAGAATCGCTTTTGTGCAGAAAAGAGTAACACTTGTTCAGAACGAAAGAAAGCACAGAGCCCCAGATTTTATGTTGTCATGGAGAGCTTGCAGAGCACTGGGGAAAGGCAGGCAGAGAATTCCTTGCTAGCACCTTCTCTGTGCCTGGGAAGCAGATGTGTTCACATTGCTTCGCAGAATCGCTTTTGTGCAGAAAACAGTAACACTTGTTCAGAATGAAAGAAAGCACAGAGCCCCAAATTTTATGTTGTCCTGGAGAGCTTGCAGAGCACTGGGGAAAGGCAGGCAGAGAATTCCCTGCTAGCACCTTCTCTGTGCCTGTTCACATTGCTTCGCAGAATCGCTTTTGTGCAGAAAACACTAACACTTGTTCAGAACGAAAGAAAGCATGAGCCCCAGATTTGCTGTTGTCCTGGAGAGCTTGCAGAGCACTGGGGAAAGGCAGGCAGAGAATTCCCTGCTAGCACCTTCTCTGTGCCTGTTCACATTGCTTCGCAGAATTGCTTTTGTGCAGAAAACAGTAACACTTGTTCAGAACGAAAGAAAGCACAGAGCCCCAGATTTTATGTTGTCCTGGAGAGCTTGCAGAGTACTGGGGAAAGGCAGGCAGAGAATTCCCTGCTAGCACCTTCTCTGTGCCTGTTCACATTGCTTCGCAGAATTGCTTTTGTGCAGAAAACAGTAACACTTGTTCAGAACGAAAGAAAGCATGAGCCCCAGATTTTATGTTGTCCTGGGGAGCTTGCAGAGCACTGGGGAAAGGCAGGCAGAGAATTCCCTGCTAGCACCTTCTCTGTGCCTGTTCACATTGCTTGGCAGAATCGCTTTTGTGCAGAAAACAGTAACACTTGTTCAGAACGAAAGAAAGCACAGAGCCCCAGATTTTATGTTGTCCTGGAGAGCTTGCAGAGCACTGGGGAAAGGCAGGCAGAGAATTCCCTGCTAGCACCTTCTCTGTGCCTGGGAAGCAGAAGTGTTCACATTGCTTCGCAGAATCGCTTTTGTGCAGAAAACACTAACACTTGTTCAGAAAGAAAGAAAGCACAGAGCCCCAGATTTGCTGCTGTCCTGGAGAGCTTGCAGAGCACTGGGGAAAGGCAGGCAGAGAATTCCCTGCTAGCACCTTCTCTGTGCCTGTTCACATTGCTTCGCAGAATCGCTTTTGTGCAGAAAACAGTAACACTTGTTCAGAAAGAAAGAAAGCATGAGCCCCAGATTTTATGTTGTCCTGGAGAGCTTGCAGAGCACCGGGGAAAGGCAGGCAGAGAATTCCCTGCTAGCACCTTCTCTGTGCCTGTTCACATTGCTTCGCAAGAATCGCTTTTGTGCAGAAAACAGTAACACTTGCTCAGAACGACAGAAAGCACAGAGCCCCAGATTCTATGTTGTCCTGGAGAGCTTGCAGAGCACTGGGGAAAGGCAGGCAGAGAATTCCTTGCTAGCACCTTCTCTGTGCCTGGGAAGCAGAAGTGTTCACATTGCTTGGCAGCATCGCTTTTGTGCAGAAAACACTAACACTTGTTCAGAACGAAAGAAAGCACAGAGCCCCAGATTCTATGTTGTCCTGGAGAGCTTGCAGAGCACTGGGGAAAGGCAGGCAGAGAATTCCCTGCTAGCACCTTCTCTGTGCCTGGGAAGCAGAAGTGTTCACATTGCTTCGCAGAATCGCTTTTGTGCAGAAAACAGTAACACTTGTTCAGAACGAAAGAAAGCACAGAGCCCCAGATTTGATGTTGTCCTGGAGAGCTTGCAGAGCACTGGGGAAAGGCAGGCAGAGAATTCCCTGCTAGCACCTTCTCTGTGCCTGTTCACATTGCTTCGCAGAATCGCTTTTGTGCAGAAAACAGTAACACTTGTTCAGAACGAAAGAAAGCACAGAGCCCCAGATTTTATGTTGTCCTGGAGAGCTTGCAGAGCACTGGGGAAAGGCAGGCAGAGAATTCCCTGCTAGCACCTTCTCTGTGCCTGGGAAGCAGAAGTGTTCACATTGCTTCGCAGAATCGCTTTTGTGCAGAAAACAGTAACACTTGTTCAGAACGAAAGAAAGCACAGAGCCCCAGATTTTATGTTGTCCTGGAGAGCTTGCAGAGCACTGGGGAAAGGCAGGCAGAGAATTCCCTGCTAGCACCTTCTCTGTGCCTGTTCACATTGCTTCGCAGAATCGCTTTTGTGCAGAAAACAGTAACACTTGTTCAGAACGAAAGAAAGCACAGAGCCCCAGATTCTATGTTGTCCTGGAGAGCTTGCAGAGCACTGGGGAAAGGCAGGCAGAGAATTCCTTGCTAGCACCTTCTCTGCGCCTTGGAAGCAGAAGTGTTCACATTGCTTCGCAGAATCGCTTTTGTGCAGAAAACAGTAACACTTGTTCAGAAGGAAAGAAAGCACAGAGCCCCAGATTTGATGTTGTCCTGGAGAGCTTGCAGAGCACTGGGGAAAGGCAGGCAGAGAATTCCCTGCTAGCACCTTCTCTGTGCCTGTTCACATTGCTTCGCAGAATCGCTTTTGTGCAGAAAACAGTAACACTTGTTCAGAAAGAAAGAAAGCATGAGCCCCAGATTTTATGTTGTCCTGGGGAGCTTGCAGAGCACCGGGGAAAGGCAGGCAGAGAATTCCCTGCTAGCACCTTCTCTGTGCCTGTTCACATTGCTTCGCAGAATCGCTTTTGTGCAGAAAACAGTAACACTTGTTCAGAACGAAAGAAAGCACAGAGCCCCGGATTCTATGTTGTCCTGGAGAGCTTGCAGAGCACTGGGGAAAGGCAGGCAGAGAATTCCCTGCTAGCACCTTCTCTGTGCCTGGGAAGCAGAAGTGTTCACATTGCTTCGCAGAATCGCTTTTGTGCAGAAAACAGTAACACTTGCTCATTACGAAAGAAAGCACAGAGCCCCAGATTTTATGTTGTCCTGGAGAGCTTGCAGAGCACTGGGGAAAGGCAGGCAGAGAATTCCCTGCTAGCACCTTCTCTGTGCCTGGGAAGCAGAAGTGTGCACATTGCTTCGCAGAATCGCTTTTGTGCAGAAAACAGTAACACTTGTTCAGAACGAAAGAAAGCACAGAGCCCCAGATTTTATGTTGTCCTGGAGAGCTTGCAGAGTACTGGGGAAAGGCAGGCAGAGAATTCCCTGCTAGCACCTTCTCTGTGCCTGTTCACATTGCTTCGCAGAATCGCTTTTGTGCAGAAAACACTAACACTCGTTCAGAACGAAAGAAAGCACAGAGCCCCAGATTTGATGTTGTCCTGGAGAGCTTGCAGAGCACTGGGGAAAGGCAGGCAGAGAATTCCCTGCTAGCACCTTCTCTGTGCCTGTTCACATTGCTTCGCAGAATCGCTTTTGTGCAGAAAACAGTAACACTTGTTCAGAAAGAAAGAAAGCATGAGCCCCAGATTTTATGTTGTCCTGGAGAGCTTGCAGAGCACCGGGGAAAGGCAGGCAGAGAATTCCCTGCTAGCACCTTCTCTGTGCCTGTTCACATTGCTTCGCAGAATCGCTTTTGTGCAGAAAACAGTAACACTTGCTCAGAACGAAAGAAAGCACAGAGCCCCGGATTCTATGTTGCCCTGGAAAGCTTGCACAGCACTGGGGAAAGGCAGGCAGAGAATTCCTTGCTAGCACCTTCTCTGTGCCTGGGAAGCAGAAGTGTTCACATTGCTTCGCAGAATCGCTTTTGTGCAGAAAACAGTAACACTTGTTCAGAACGAAAGAAAGCACAGAGCCCCAGATTTGATGTTGTCCTGGAGAGCTTGCAGAGCACTGGGGAAAGGCAGGCAGAGAATTCCCTGCTAGCACCTTCTCTGTGCCTGTTCACATTGCTTCGCAGAATCGCTTTTGTGCAGAAAAAACTAACACTTGTTCAGAACGAAAGAAAGCATGAGCCCCAGATTTGCTGTTGTCCTGGAGAGCTTGCAGAGCACTGGGGAAAGGCAGGCAGAGAATTCCCTGCTAGCACCTTCTCTGTGCCTGGGAAGCAGAAGTGTTCACATTGCTTCGCAGAATCGCTTTTGTGCAGAAAACAATAACACTTGTTCAGAACGAAAGAAAGCACAGAGCCCCAGATTTTATGTTGTCCTGGAGAGCTTGCAGAGTACTGGGGAAAGGCAGGCAGAGAATTCCCTGCTAGCAACTTCTCTGTGCCTGTTCACATTGCTTCGCAGAATAGCTTTTGTGCAGAAAACAGTAACACTTGTTCAGAACGAAAGAAAGCATGAGCCCCAGATTTTATGTTGTCCTGGGGAGCTTGCAGAGCACTGGGGAAAGGCAGGCAGAGAATTCCCTGCTAGCACCTTCTCTGTGCCTGTTCACATTGCTTGGCAGAATCGCTTTTGTGCAGAAAACAGTAACACTTGTTCAGAACGAAAGAAAGCACAGAGCCCCAGATTTTATGTTGTCCTGGAGAGCTTGCAGAGCACTGGGGAAAGGCAGGCAGAGAATTCCCTGCTAGCACCTTCTCTGTGCCTGTTCACATTGCTTCGCAGAATCGCTTTTGTGCAGAAAACAGTAACACTTGTTCAGAAAGAAAGAAAGCATGAGCCCCAGATTTTATGTTGTCCTGGAGAGCTTGCAGAGCACCGGGGAAAGGCAGGCAGAGAATTCCCTGCTAGCACCTTCTCTGTGCCTGTTCACATTGCTTCGCAAGAATCGCTTTTGTGCAGAAAACAGTAACACTTGTTCAGAACGACAGAAAGCACAGAGCCCCAGATTCTATGTTGTCCTGGAGAGCTTGCAGAGCACTGGGGAAAGGCAGGCAGAGAATTCCTTGCTAGCACCTTCTCTGTGCCTGGGAAGCAGAAGTGTTCACATTGCTTGGCAGCATCGCTTTTGTGCAGAAAACACTAACACTTGTTCAGAACGAAACAAAGCACAGAGCCCCAGATTCTATGTTGTCCTGGAGAGCTTGCAGAGCACTGGGGAAAGGCAGGCAGAGAATTCCCTGCTAGCACCTTCTCTGTGCCTGTTCACATTGCTTCGCAGAATCGCTTTTGTGCAGAAAACAGTAACACTTGTTCAGAACGAAAGAAAGCACAGAGCCCCAGATTCTATGTTGTCCTGGAGAGCTTGCACAGCACTGGGGAAAGGCAGGCAGAGAATTCCCTGCTAGCACCTTCTCTGTGCCTGGGAAGCAGAAGTGTTCACATTGCTTCGCAGAATCGCTTTTGTGCAGAAAACAGTAACACTTGTTCAGAACGAAAGAAAGCACAGAGCCCCAGATTTGATGTTGTCCTGGAGAGCTTGCAGAGCACTGGGGAAAGGCAGGCAGAGAATTCCCTGCTAGCACCTTCTCTGTGCCTGTTCACATTGCTTCGCAGAATCGCTTTTGTGCAGAAAACACTAACACTCGTTCAGAACGAAAGAAAGCACAGAGCCCCAGAATCTATGTTGTCCTGGAGAGCTTGCAGAGCACTGGGGAAAGGCAGGCAGAGAATTCCTTGCTAGCACCTTCTCTGTGCCTGTTCACATTGCTTCGCAGAATCGCTTTTGTGCAGAAAACAGTAACACTTGTTCAGAACGAAAGAAAGCACAGAGCCCCGGATTCTATGTTGTCCTGGAGAGCTTGCAGAGCACTGGGGAAAGGCAGGCAGAGAATTCCCTGCTAGCACCTTCTCTGTGCCTGTTCACATTGCTTCGCAGAATCGCTTTTGTGCAGAAAACACTAACACTTGTTCAGAACGAAAGAAAGCACAGAGCCCCAGATTTTATGTTGTCCTGGAGAGCTTGCAGAGCACTGGGGAAAGGCAGGCAGAGAATTCCCTGCTAGCACCTTCTCTGTGCCTGGGAAGCAGAAGTGTTCACATTGCTTCGCAGAATCGCTTTTGTGCAGAAAACAGTAACACTTGTTCAGAAGGAAAGAAAGCACAGAGCCCCAGATTTTATGTTGTCCTGGAGAGCTTGCAGAGCACTGGGGAAAGGCAGGCAGAGAATTCCCTGCTAGCACCTTCTCTGTGCCTGTTCACATTGCTTGGCAGAATCGCTTTTGTGCAGAAAACAGTAACACTTGTTCAGAACGAAAGAAAGCACAGAGCCCCAGATTCTATGTTGTCCTGGAGAGCTTGCAGAGCACTGGGGAAAGGCAGGCAGAGAATTCCTTGCTAGCACCTTCTCTGCGCCTGGGAAGCAGAAGTGTTCACATTGCTTCGCAGAATCGCTTTTGTGCAGAAAACACTAACACTTGTTCAGAAAGAAAGAAAGCACAGAGCCCCAGATTTGCTGTTGTCCTGGAGAGCTTGCAGAGCACTGGGGAAAGGCAGGCAGAGAATTCCCTGCTAGCACCTTCTCTGTGCCTGTTCACATTGCTTCGCAGAATCGCTTTTGTGCAGAAAACAGTAACACTTGTTCAGAAAGAAAGAAAGCATGAGCCCCAGATTTTATGTTGTCCTGGAGAGCTTGCAGAGCACCGGGGAAAGGCAGGCAGAGAATTCCCTGCTAGCACCTTCTCTGTGCCTGTTCACATTGCTTCGCAGAATCGCTTTTGTGCAGAAAACAGTAACACTTGTTCAGAAAGAAAGAAAGCACAGAGCCCCAGATTTTATGTTGTCCTGGAGAGCTTGCAGAGCACTGGGGAAAGGCAGGCAGAGAATTCCCTGCTAGCACCTTCTCTGTGCCTGTTCACATTGCTTCGCAGAATCGCTTTTGTGCAGAAAACAGTAACACTTGTTCAGAAAGAAAGAAAGCACAGAGCCCCAGATTTTATGTTGTCCTGGAGAGCTTGCAGAGCACTGGGGAAAGGCAGGCAGAGAATTCCTTGCTAGCACCTTCTCTGTGCCTGGGAAGCAGAAGTGTTCACATTGCTTCGCAGAATCGCTTTTGTGCAGAAAACAGTAACACTTGTTCAGAAGGAAAGAAAGCACAGAGCCCCAGATTTTATGTTGTCCTGGAGAGCTTGCAGAGCACTGGGGAAAGGCAGGCAGAGAATTCCCTGCTAGCACCTTCTCTGTGCCTGTTCACATTGCTTCGCAGAATCGCTTTTGTGCAGAAAACAGTAACACTTGTTCAGAACGAAAGAAAGCACAGAGCCCCAGATTCTATGTTGTCCTGGAGAGCTTGCATAGCACTGGGGAAAGGCAGGCAGAGAATTCCTTGCTAGCACCTTCTCTGTGCCTGGGAAGCAGAAGTGTTCACATTGCTTCGCAGAATCGCTTTTGTGCAGAAAACAGTAACACTTGTTCAGAACGAAAGAAAGCACAGAGCCCCAGATTTTATGTTGTCCTGGAGAGCTTGCAGAGCACTGGGGAAAGGCAGGCAGAGAATTCCCTGCTAGCACCTTCTCTGTGCCTGTTCACATTGCTTCGCAGAATCGCTTTTGTGCAGAAAACAGTAACACTTGTTCAGAACGAAAGAAAGCACAGAGCCCCAGATTCTATGTTGTCCTGGAGAGCTTGCAGAGCACTGGGGAAAGGCAGGCAGAGAATTCCCTGCTAGCACCTTCTCTGTGCCTGTTTACATTGCTTCGCAGAATCGCTTTTGTGCAGAAAACAGTAACACTTGTTCAGAACGAAAGAAAGCACAGAGCCCCAGATTCTATGTTGTCCTGGAGAGCTTGCAGAGCACTGGGGAAAGGCAGGCAGAGAATTCCTTGCTAGCACCTTCTCTGTGCCTGGGAAGCAGAAGTGTTCACATTGCTTGGCAGAATCGCTTTTGTGCAGAAAACACTAACACTTGTTCAGAACGAAAGAAAGCACAGAGCCCCAGATTTTATGTTGTCCTGGAGAGCTTGCAGAGCACTGGGGAAAGGCAGGCAGAGAATTCCCTGCTAGCACCTTCTCTGTGCCTGTTCACATTGCTTCGCAGAATCGCTTTTGTGCAGAAAACAGTAACACTTGTTCAGAACGAAAGAAAGCACAGAGCCCCAGATTCTATGTTGTCCTGGAGAGCTTGCAGAGCACTGGGGAAAGGCAGGCAGAGAATTCCCTGCTAGCACCTTCTCTGTGCCTGGGAAGCAGAAGTGTTCACATTGCTTCGCAGAATCGCTTTTGTGCAGAAAACAGTAACACTTGTTCAGAACGAAAGAAAGTACAGAGCCCCAGATTTTATGTTGTCCTGGAGAGCTTGCAGAGCACTGGGGAAAGGCAGGCAGAGAATTCCCTGCTAGCACCTTCTCTGTGCCTGTTCACATTGCTTCGCAGAATCGCTTTTGTGCAGAAAACAGTAACACTTGTTCAGAACGAAAGAAAGCACAGAGCCCCAGATTCTATGTTGTCCTGGAGAGCTTGCAGAGCACTGGGGAAAGGCAGGCAGAGAATTCCCTGCTAGCACCTTCTCTGTGCCTGGGAAGCAGAAGTGTTCACATTGCTTCGCAGAATCGCTTTTGTGCAGAAAACAGTAACACTTGTTCAGAACGAAAGAAAGTACAGAGCCCCAGATTTTATGTTGTCCTGGAGAGCTTGCAGAGCACTGGGGAAAGGCAGGCAGAGAATTCCCTGCTAGCACCTTCTCTGTGCCTGTTCACATTGCTTCGCAGAATCGCTTTTGTGCAGAAAAGAGTAACACTTGTTCAGAACGAAAGAAAGCACAGAGCCCCAGATTTTATGTTGTCATGGAGAGCTTGCAGAGCACTGGGGAAAGGCAGGCAGAGAATTCCTTGCTAGCACCTTCTCTGTGCCTGGGAAGCAGATGTGTTCACATTGCTTCGCAGAATCGCTTTTGTGCAGAAAACAGTAACACTTGTTCAGAATGAAAGAAAGCACAGAGCCCCAAATTTTATGTTGTCCTGGAGAGCTTGCAGAGCACTGGGGAAAGGCAGGCAGAGAATTCCCTGCTAGCACCTTCTCTGTGCCTGTTCACATTGCTTCGCAGAATCGCTTTTGTGCAGAAAACACTAACACTTGTTCAGAACGAAAGAAAGCATGAGCCCCAGATTTGCTGTTGTCCTGGAGAGCTTGCAGAGCACTGGGGAAAGGCAGGCAGAGAATTCCCTGCTAGCACCTTCTCTGTGCCTGGGAAGCAGAAGTGTTCACATTGCTTCGCAGAATTGCTTTTGTGCAGAAAACAGTAACACTTGTTCAGAACGAAAGAAAGCACAGAGCCCCAGATTTTATGTTGTCCTGGAGAGCTTGCAGAGTACTGGGGAAAGGCAGGCAGAGAATTCCCTGCTAGCACCTTCTCTGTGCCTGTTCACATTGCTTCGCAGAATTGCTTTTGTGCAGAAAACAGTAACACTTGTTCAGAACGAAAGAAAGCATGAGCCCCAGATTTTATGTTGTCCTGGGGAGCTTGCAGAGCACTGGGGAAAGGCAGGCAGAGAATTCCCTGCTAGCACCTTCTCTGTGCCTGTTCACATTGCTTGGCAGAATCGCTTTTGTGCAGAAAACAGTAACACTTCTTCAGAACGAAAGAAAGCACAGAGCCCCAGATTTTATGTTGTCCTGGAGAGCTTGCAGAGCACTGGGGAAAGGCAGGCAGAGAATTCCCTGCTAGCACCTTCTCTGTGCCTGGGAAGCAGAAGTGTTCACATTGCTTCGCAGAATCGCTTTTGTGCAGAATACACTAACACTTGTTCAGAAAGAAAGAAAGCACAGAGCCCCAGATTTGCTGTTGTCCTGGAGAGCTTGCAGAGCACTGGGGAAAGGCAGGCAGAGAATTCCCTGCTAGCACCTTCTCTGTGCCTGTTCACATTGCTTCGCAGAATCGCTTTTGTGCAGAAAACAGTAACACTTGTTCAGAAAGAAAGAAAGCATGAGCCCCAGATTTTATGTTGTCCTGGAGAGCTTGCAGAGCACCGGGGAAAGGCAGGCAGAGAATTCCCTGCTAGCACCTTCTCTGTGCCTGTTCACATTGCTTCGCAAGAATCGCTTTTGTGCAGAAAACACTAACACTTGTTCAGAACGAAAGAAAGCACAGAGCCCCAGATTCTATGTTGTCCTGGAGAGCTTGCAGAGCACTGGGGAAAGGCAGGCAGAGAATTCCTTGCTAGCACCTTCTCTGCGCCTTGGAAGCAGAAGTGTTCACATTGCTTCGCAGAATCGCTTTTGTGCAGAAAACAGTAACACTTGTTCAGAAGGAAAGAAAGCACAGAGCCCCAGATTTTATGTTGTCCTGGAGAGCTTGCAGAGCACTGGGGAAAGGCAGGCAGAGAATTCCCTGCTAGCACCTTCTCTGTGCCTGTTCACATTGCTTCGCAGAATCGCTTTTGTGCAGAAAACAGTAACACTTGTTCAGAAAGAAAGAAAGCATGAGCCCCAGATTTTATGTTGTCCTGGGGAGCTTGCAGAGCACCGGGGAAAGGCAGGCAGAGAATTCCCTGCTAGCACCTTCTCTGTGCCTGTTCACATTGCTTCGCAGAATCGCTTTTGTGCAGAAAACAGTAACACTTGTTCAGAACGAAAGAAAGCACAGAGCCCCGGATTCTATGTTGTCCTGGAGAGCTTGCAGAGCACTGGGGAAAGGCAGGCAGAGAATTCCCTGCTAGCACCTTCTCTGTGCCTGGGAAGCAGAAGTGTTCACATTGCTTCGCAGAATCGCTTTTGTGCAGAAAACAGTAACACTTGCTCATTACGAAAGAAAGCACAGAGCCCCAGATTTTATGTTGTCCTGGAGAGCTTGCAGAGCACTGGGGAAAGGCAGGCAGAGAATTCCCTGCTAGCACCTTCTCTGTGCCTGGGAAGCAGAAGTGTTCACATTGCTTCGCAGAATCGCTTTTGTGCAGAAAACAGTAACACTTGTTCAGAACGAAAGAAAGCACAGAGCCCCAGATTTTATGTTGTCTTGGAGAGCTTGCAGAGTACTGGGGAAAGGCAGGCAGAGAATTCCCTGCTAGCACCTTCTCTGTGCCTGTTCACATTGCTTCGCAGAATCGCTTTTGTGCAGAAAACACTAACACTCGTTCAGAACGAAAGAAAGCACAGAGCCCCAGATTTGATGTTGTCCTGGAGAGCTTGCAGAGCACTGGGGAAAGGCAGGCAGAGAATTCCCTGCTAGCACCTTCTCTGTGCCTGTTCACATTGCTTCGCAGAATCGCTTTTGTGCAGAAAACACTAACACTCGTTCAGAACGAAAGAAAGCACAGAGCCCCAGATTTTATGTTGTCCTGGAGAGCTTGCAGAGCACTGGGGAAAGGCAGGCAGAGAATTCCCTGCTAGCACCTTCTCTGTGCCTGTTCACATTGCTTCGCAGAATCGCTTTTGTGCAGAAAACAGTAACACTTGTTCAGAACGAAAGAAAGCATGAGCCCCAGATTTGCTGTTGTCCTGGAGAGCTTGCAGAGCACTGGGGAAAGGCAGGCAGAGAATTCCCTGCTAGCACCTTCTCTGTGCCTGGGAAGCAGAAGTGTTCACATTGCTTCGCAGAATCGCTTTTGTGCAGAAAACACTAACACTTGTTCAGAACGAAAGAAAGCACAGAGCCCCAGATTTTATGTTGTCCTGGAGAGCTTGCAGAGTACTGGGGAAAGGCAGGCAGAGAATTCCCTGCTAGCACCTTCTCTGTGCCTGTTCACATTGCTTCGCAGAATAGCTTTTGTGCAGAAAACAGTAACACTTGTTCAGAACGAAAGAAAGCATGAGCCCCAGATTTTATGTTGTCCTGGGGAGCTTGCAGAGCACTGGGGAAAGGCAGGCAGAGAATTCCCTGCTAGCACCTTCTCTGTGCCTGTTCACATTGCTTCGCAGAATCGCTTTTGTGCAGAAAACAGTAACACTTGTTCAGAACGAAAGAAAGCACAGAGCCCCAGATTTTATGTTGTCCTGGAGAGCTTGCAGAGCACTGGGGAAAGGCAGGCAGAGAATTCCCTGCTAGCACCTTCTCTGTGCCTGTTCACATTGCTTCGCAGAATCGCTTTTGTGCAGAAAACAGTAACACTTGTTCAGAAAGAAAGAAAGCATGAGCCCCAGATTTTATGTTGTCCTGGAGAGCTTGCAGAGCACCGGGGAAAGGCAGGCAGAGAATTCCCTGCTAGCACCTTCTCTGTGCCTGTTCACATTGCTTCGCAAGAATCGCTTTTGTGCAGAAAACAGTAACACTTGTTCAGAACGACAGAAAGCACAGAGCCCCAGATTCTATGTTGTCCTGGAGAGCTTGCAGAGCACTGGGGAAAGGCAGGCAGAGAATTCCTTGCTAGCACCTTCTCTGTGCCTGGGAAGCAGAAGTGTTCACATTGCTTGGCAGCATCGCTTTTGTGCAGAAAACACTAACACTTGTTCAGAACGAAACAAAGCACAGAGCCCCAGATTCTATGTTGTCCTGGAGAGCTTGCAGAGCACTGGGGAAAGGCAGGCAGAGAATTCCCTGCTAGCACCTTCTCTGTGCCTGTTCACATTGCTTCGCAGAATCGCTTTTGTGCAGAAAACAGTAACACTTGTTCAGAACGAAAGAAAGCACAGAGCCCCAGATTCTATGTTGTCCTGGAGAGCTTGCACAGCACTGGGGAAAGGCAGGCAGAGAATTCCCTGCTAGCACCTTCTCTGTGCCTGGGAAGCAGAAGTGTTCACATTGCTTCGCAGAATCGCTTTTGTGCAGAAAACAGTAACACTTGTTCAGAACGAAAGAAAGCACAGAGCCCCAGATTTGATGTTGTCCTGGAGAGCTTGCAGAGCACTGGGGAAAGGCAGGCAGAGAATTCCCTGCTAGCACCTTCTCTGTGCCTGTTCACATTGCTTCGCAGAATCGCTTTTGTGCAGAAAACACTAACACTCGTTCAGAACGAAAGAAAGCACAGAGCCCCAGAATCTATGTTGTCCTGGAGAGCTTGCAGAGCACTGGGGAAAGGCAGGCAGAGAATTCCTTGCTAGCACCTTCTCTGTGCCTGTTCACATTGCTTCGAAGAATCGCTTTTGTGCAGAAAACAGTAACACTTGTTCAGAACGAAAGAAAGCACAGAGCCCCGGATTCTATGTTGTCCTGGAGAGCTTGCAGAGCACTGGGGAAAGGCAGGCAGAGAATTCCCTGCTAGCACCTTCTCTGTGCCTGTTCACATTGCTTCGCAGAATCGCTTTTGTGCAGAAAACACTAACACTTGTTCAGAACGAAAGAAAGCACAGAGCCCCAGATTTTATGTTGTCCTGGAGAGCTTGCAGAGCACTGGGGAAAGGCAGGCAGAGAATTCCCTGCTAGCACCTTCTCTGTGCCTGTTCACATTGCTTTGCAGAATCGCTTTTGTGCAGAAAACAGTAACACTTGTTCAGAACGAAAGAAAGCACAGAGCCCCAGATTCTATGTTGTCCTGGAGAGCTTGCAGAGCACTGGGGAAAGGCAGGCAGAGAATTCCCTGCTAGCACCTTCTCTGTGCCTGTTCACATTGCTTCGCAGAATCGCTTTTGTGCAGAAAACAGTAACACTTGTTCAGAAAGAAAGAAAGCATGAGCCCCAGATTTTATGTTGTCCTGGAGAGCTTGCAGAGCACCGGGGAAAGGCAGGCAGAGAATTCCCTGCTAGCACCTTCTCTGTGCCTGTTCACATTGCTTCGCAGAATCGCTTTTGTGCAGAAAACAGTAACACTTGTTCAGAACGAAAGAAAGCACAGAGCCCCAGATTTTATGTTGTCCTGGAGAGCTTGCAGAGCACTGGGGAAAGGTAGGCAGAGAATTCCTTGCTAGCACCTTCTCTGTGCCTGGGAAGCAGAAGTGTTCACATTGCTTCGCAGAATCGCTTTTGTGCAGAAAACAGTAACACTTGTTCAGAAGGAAAGAAAGCACAGAGCCCCAGATTTTATGTTGTCCTGGAGAGCTTGCAGAGCACTGGGGAAAGGCAGGCAGAGAATTCCCTGCTAGCACCTTCTCTGTGCCTGGGAAGCAGAAGTGTTCACATTGCTTGGCAGAATCGCTTTTGTGCAGAAAACAGTAACACTTGTTCAGAAGGAAAGAAAGCACAGAGCCCCAGATTTTATGTTGTCCTGGAGAGCTTGCAGAGCACTGGGGAAAGGCAGGCAGAGAATTCCCTGCTAGCACCTTCTCTGTGCCTGTTCACATTGCTTCGCAGAATTGCTTTTGTGCAGAAAACAGTAACACTTGTTCAGAACGAAAGAAAGCACAGAGCCCCAGATTCTATGTTGTCCTGGAGAGCTTGCAGAGCACTGGGGAAAGGCAAGCAGAGAATTCCCTGCTAGCACCTTCTCTGTGCCTGGGAAGCAGAAGTGTTCACATTGCTTCGCAGAATCGCCTTTGTGCAGAAAACACTAACACTTGTTCAGAACAAAAGAAAGCACAGAGCCCCAGATTCTATGTTGTCTTGGAGAGCTTGCAGAGCACTGGGGAAAGGCAGGCAGAGAATTCCCTGCTAGCACCTTCTCTGTGCCTGTTCACATTGCTTCGCAGAATCGCTTTTGTGCAGAAAACAGTAACACTTGTTCAGAAAGAAAGAAAGCATGAGCCCCAGATTTTATGTTGTCCTGGAGAGCTTGCAGAGCACCGGGGAAAGGCAGGCAGAGAATTCCCTGCTAGCACCTTCTCTGTGCCTGTTCACATTGCTTCGCAGAATCGCTTTTGTGCAGAAAACAGTAACACTTGTTCAGAAGGAAAGAAAGCACAGAGCCCCAGATTCTATGTTGTCCTGGAGAGCTTGCAGAGCACTGGGGAAAGGCAGGCAGAGAATTCCTTGCTAGCACCTTCTCTGTGCCTGGGAAGCAGAAGTGTTCACATTGCTTCGCAGAATCGCTTTTGTGCAGAAAACAGTAACACTTGTTCAGAACGAAAGAAAGCACAGAGCCCCAGATTTTATGTTGTCCTGGAGAGCTTGCAGAGCACTGGGGAAAGGCAGGCAGAGAATTCCCTGCTAGCACCTTCTCTGTGCCTGTTCACATTGCTTCGCAGAATCGCTTTTGTGCAGAAAACAGTAACACTTGTTCAGAACGAAAGAAAGCACAGAGCCCCAGATTCTATGTTGTCCTGGAGAGCTTGCAGAGCACTGGGGAAAGGCAGGCAGAGAATTCCCTGCTAGCACCTTCTCTGTGCCTGGGAAGCAGAAGTATTCACATTGCTTCGCAGAATCGCTTTTGTGCAGAAAACACTAACACTTGTTCAGAAGGAAAGAAAGCACAGAGCCCCAGATTTGCTGTTGTCTTGGAGAGCTTGCAGAGCACTGGGGAAAGGCAGGCAGAGAATTCCCTGCTAGCACCTTCTCTGTGCCTGTTCACATTGCTTCGCAGAATCGCTTTTGTGCAGAAAACAGTAACACTTGTTCAGAAAGAAAGAAAGCATGAGCCCCAGATTTTATGTTGTCCTGGAGAGCTTGCAGAGCACCGGGGAAAGGCAGGCAGAGAATTCCCTGCTAGCACCTTCTCTGTGCCTGGGAAGCAGAAGTGTTCACATTGCTTCGCAGAATCGCTTTTGTGCAGAAAACAGTAACACTTGTTCAGAACGAAAGAAAGCACAGAGCCCCAGATTTGATGTTGTCCTGGAGAGCTTGCAGAGCACTGGGGAAAGGCAGGCAGAGAATTCCCTGCTAGCACCTTCTCTGTGCCTGTTCACATTGCTTCGCAGAATCGCTTTTGTGCAGAAAACACTAACACTCGTTCAGAACGAAAGAAAGCACAGAGCCCCAGAATCTATGTTGTCCTGGAGAGCTTGCAGAGCACTGGGGAAAGGCAGGCAGAGAATTCCTTGCTAGCACCTTCTCTGTGCCTGTTCACATTGCTTCGCAGAATCGCTTTTGTGCAGAAAACAGTAACACTTGTTCAGAACGAAAGAAAGCACAGAGCCCCGGATTCTATGTTGTCCTGGAGAGCTTGCAGAGCACTGGGGAAAGGCAGGCAGAGAATTCCCTGCTAGCACCTTCTCTGTGCCTGTTCACATTGCTTCGCAGAATCGCTTTTGTGCAGAAAACACTAACACTTGTTCAGAACGAAAGAAAGCACAGAGCCCCAGATTTTATGTTGTCCTGGAGAGCTTGCAGAGCACTGGGGAAAGGCAGGCAGAGAATTCCCTGCTAGCACCTTCTCTGTGCCTGTTCACATTGCTTCGCAGAATCGCTTTTGTGCAGAAAACAGTAACACTTGTTCAGAACGAAAGAAAGCACAGAGCCCCAGATTCTATGTTGTCCTGGAGAGCTTGCAGAGCACTGGGGAAAGGCAGGCAGAGAATTCCCTGCTAGCACCTTCTCTGTGCCTGTTCACATTGCTTCGCAGAATCGCTTTTGTGCAGAAAACAGTAACACTTGTTCAGAAAGAAAGAAAGCATGAGCCCCAGATTTTATGTTGTCCTGGAGAGCTTGCAGAGCACCGGGGAAAGGCAGGCAGAGAATTCCCTGCTAGCACCTTCTCTGTGCCTGTTCACATTGCTTCGCAGAATCGCTTTTGTGCAGAAAACAGTAACACTTGTTCAGAACGAAAGAAAGCACAGAGCCCCAGATTTTATGTTGTCCTGGAGAGCTTGCAGAGCACTGGGGAAAGGTAGGCAGAGAATTCCTTGCTAGCACCTTCTCTGTGCCTGGGAAGCAGAAGTGTTCACATTGCTTCGCAGAATCGCTTTTGTGCAGAAAACAGTAACACTTGTTCAGAAGGAAAGAAAGCACAGAGCCCCAGATTTTATGTTGTCCTGGAGAGCTTGCAGAGCACTGGGGAAAGGCAGGCAGAGAATTCCCTGCTAGCACCTTCTCTGTGCCTGTTCACATTGCTTCGCAGAATTGCTTTTGTGCAGAAAACAGTAACACTTGTTCAGAACGAAAGAAAGCACAGAGCCCCAGATTCTATGTTGTCCTGGAGAGCTTGCAGAGCACTGGGGAAAGGCAGGCAGAGAATTCCCTGCTAGCACCTTCTCTGTGCCTGGGAAGCAGAAGTGTTCACATTGCTTCGCAGAATCGCCTTTGTGCAGAAAACACTAACACTTGTTCAGAACAAAAGAAAGCACAGAGCCCCAGATACTATGTTGTCTTGGAGAGCTTGCAGAGCACTGGGGAAAGGCAGGCAGAGAATTCCCTGCTAGCACCTTCTCTGTGCCTGTTCACATTGCTTCGCAGAATCGCTTTTGTGCAGAAAACAGTAACACTTGTTCAGAAAGAAAGAAAGCATGAGCCCCAGATTTTATGTTGTCCTGGAGAGCTTGCAGAGCACCGGGGAAAGGCAGGCAGAGAATTCCCTGCTAGCACCTTCTCTGTGCCTGTTCACATTGCTTCGCAGAATCGCTTTTGTGCAGAAAACAGTAACACTTGTTCAGAACGAAAGAAAGCACAGAGCCCCAGATTTTATGTTGTCCTGGAGAGCTTGCAGAGCACTGGGGAAAGGCAGGCAGAGAATTCCTTGCTAGCACCTTCTCTGTGCCTGGGAAGCAGAAGTGTTCACATTGCTTCGCAGAATCGCTTTTGTGCAGAAAACAGTAACACTTGTTCAGAAGGAAAGAAAGCACAGAGCCCCAGATTTTATGTTGTCCTGGAGAGCTTGCAGAGCACTGGGGAAAGGCAGGCAGAGAATTCCCTGCTAGCACCTTCTCTGTGCCTGTTCACATTGCTTCGCAGAATCGCTTTTGTGCAGAAAACAGTAACACTTGTTCAGAAGGAAAGAAAGCACAGAGCCCCAGATTCTATGTTGTCCTGGAGAGCTTGCAGAGCACTGGGGAAAGGCAGGCAGAGAATTCCTTGCTAGCACCTTCTCTGTGCCTGGGAAGCAGAAGTGTTCACATTGCTTCGCAGAATCGCTTTTGTGCAGAAAACAGTAACACTTGTTCAGAACGAAAGAAAGCACAGAGCCCCAGATTTTATGTTGTCCTGGAGAGCTTGCAGAGCACTGGGGAAAGGCAGGCAGAGAATTCCCTGCTAGCACCTTCTCTGTGCCTGTTCACATTGCTTCGCAGAATCGCTTTTGTGCAGAAAACAGTAACACTTGTTCAGAACGAAAGAAAGCACAGAGCCCCAGATTCTATGTTGTCCTGGAGAGCTTGCAGAGCACTGGGGAAAGGCAGGCAGAGAATTCCCTGCTAGCACCTTCTCTGTGCCTGGGAAGCAGAAGTATTCACATTGCTTCGCAGAATCGCTTTTGTGCAGAAAACACTAACACTTGTTCAGAAGGAAAGAAAGCACAGAGCCCCAGATTTGCTGTTGTCTTGGAGAGCTTGCAGAGCACTGGGGAAAGGCAGGCAGAGAATTCCCTGCTAGCACCTTCTCTGTGCCTGTTCACATTGCTTCGCAGAATCGCTTTTGTGCAGAAAACAGTAACACTTGTTCAGAAAGAAAGAAAGCATGAGCCCCAGATTTTATGTTGTCCTGGAGAGCTTGCAGAGCACCGGGGAAAGGCAGGCAGAGAATTCCCTGCTAGCACCTTCTCTGTGCCTGTTCACATTGCTTCGCAAGAATCGCTTTGTGCAGAAAACAGTAACACTTGTTCAGAACGAAAGAAAGCACAGAGCCCCAGATTCTATGTTGTCCTGGAGAGCTTGCAGAGCACTGGGGAAAGGCAGGCAGAGAATTCCTTGCTAGCACCTTCTCTGTGCCTGGGAAGCAGAAGTGTTCACATTGCTTGGCAGCATCGCTTTTGTGCAGAAAACACTAACACTTGTTCAGAACGAAAGAAAGCACAGAGCCCCAGATTCTATGTTGTCCTGGAGAGCTTGCAGAGCACTGGGGAAAGGCAGGCAGAGAATTCCTTGCTAGCACCTTCTCTGTGCCTGGGAAGCAGAAGTGTTCACATTGCTTCGCAGAATCGCTTTTGTGCAGAAAACAGTAACACTTGTTCAGAAGGAAAGAAAGCACAGAGCCCCAGATTTTATGTTGTCCTGGAGAGCTTGCAGAGCACTGGGGAAAGGCAGGCAGAGAATTCCCTGCTAGCACCTTCTCTGTGCCTGGGAAGCAGAAGTGTTCACATTGCTTCGCAGAATCGCTTTTGTGCAGAAAACACTAACACTTGTTCAGAAGGAAAGAAAGCACAGAGCCCCAGATTCTATGTTGTCCTGGAGAGCTTGCAGAGCACTGGGGAAAGGCAGGCAGAGAATTCCCTGCTAGCACCTTCTCTGTGCCTGTTCACATTGCTTGGCAGAATCGCTTTTGTGCAGAAAACAGTAACACTTGTTCAGAACGAAAGAAAGCACAGAGCCCCAGATTTGCTGTTGTCCTGGAGAGCTTGCAGAGCACTGGGGAAAGGCAGGCAGAGAATTCCCTGCTAGCACCTTCTCTGTGCCTGGGAAGCAGAAGTGTGCACATTGCTTCGCAGAATCGCTTTTGTGCAGAAAACAGTAACACTTGTTCAGAACGAAAGAAAGCACAGAGCCCCAGATTTTATGTTGTCCTGGAGAGCTTGCAGAGCACTGGGGAAAGGCAGGCAGAGAATTCCCTGCTAGCACCTTCTCTGTGCCTGTTCACATTGCTTCGCAGAATCGCTTTTGTGCAGAAAACAGTAACACTTGTTCAGAAAGAAAGAAAGCATGAGCCCCAGATTTTATGTTGTCCTGGAGAGCTTGCAGAGCACTGGGGAAAGGCAGGCAGAGAATTCCCTGCTAGCACCTTCTCTGTGCCTGTTCACATTGCTTCGCAAGAATCGCTTTGTGCAGAAAACAGTAACACTTGTTCAGAACGAAAGAAAGCACAGAGCCCCAGATTCTATGTTGTCCTGGAGAGCTTGCAGAGCACTGGGGAAAGGCAGGCAGAGAATTCCTTGCTAGCACCTTCTCTGTGCCTGGGAAGCAGAAGTGTTCACATTGCTTGGCAGCATCGCTTTTGTGCAGAAAACACTAACACTTGTTCAGAACGAAAGAAAGCACAGAGCCCCAGATTCTATGTTGTCCTGGAGAGCTTGCAGAGCACTGGGGAAAGGCAGGCAGAGAATTCCCTGCTAGCACCTTCTCTGTGCCTGTTCACATTGCTTCGCAGAATCGCTTTTGTGCAGAAAACAGTAACACTTGTTCAGAACGAAAGAAAGCACAGAGCCCCAGATTTTATGTTGTCCTGGAGAGCTTGCAGAGCACTGGGGAAAGGCAGGCAGAGAATTCCCTGCTAGCACCTTCTCTGTGCCTGGGAAGCAGAAGTGTTCACATTGCTTCGCAGAATCGCTTTTGTGCAGAAAACAGTAACACTTGTTCAGAAGGAAAGAAAGCACAGAGCCCCAGATTTTATGTTGTCCTGGAGAGCTTGCAGAGCACTGGGGAAAGGCAGGCAGAGAATTCCCTGCTAGCACC
This sequence comes from Strix aluco, assembly GCF_031877795.1. Classification (NCBI taxonomy): domain Eukaryota; kingdom Metazoa; phylum Chordata; class Aves; order Strigiformes; family Strigidae; genus Strix; species Strix aluco. Next base: position 736,968 of record NW_027436553.1, read on the forward strand.
TTCTCTGTGCCTGTTCACATTGCTTCGCAGAATTGCTTTTGTGCAGAAAACAGTAACACTTGTTCAGAACGAAAGAAAGCACAGAGCCCCAGATTCTATGTTGTCCTGGAGAGCTTGCAGAGCACTGGGGAAAGGCAGGCAGAGAATTCCCTGCTAGCACCTTCTCTGTGCCTGGGAAGCAGAAGTGTTCACATTGCTTCGCAGAATCGCTTTTGTGCAGAAAACAGTAACACTTGTTCAGAAGGAAAGAAAGCACAGAGCCCCAGATTTGCTGTTGTCTTGGAGAGCTTGCAGAGCACTGGGGAAAGGCAGGCAGAGAATTCCCTGCTAGCACCTTCTCTGTGCCTGTTCACATTGCTTCGCAGAATCGCTTTTGTGCAGAAAACAGTAACACTTGTTCAGAAAGAAAGAAAGCATGAGCCCCAGATTTTATGTTGTCCTGGAGAGCTTGCAGAGCACCGGGGAAAGGCAGGCAGAGAATTCCCTGCTAGCACCTTCTCTGTGCCTGTTCACATTGCTTCGCAGAATCGCTTTTGTGCAGAAAACAGTAACACTTGTTCAGAACGAAAGAAAGCACAGAGCCCCAGATTTTATGTTGTCCTGGAGAGCTTGCAGAGCACTGGGGAAAGGCAGGCAGAGAATTCCCTGCTAGCACCTTCTCTGTGCCTGGGAAGCAGAAGTGTTCACATTGCTTCGCAGAATCGCTTTTGTGCAGAAAACAGTAACACTTGTTCAGAACGAAAGAAAGCACAGAGCCCCAGATTTGATGTTGTCCTGGAGAGCTTGCAGAGCACTGGGGAAAGGCAGGCAGAGAATTCCCTGCTAGCACCTTCTCTGTGCCTGTTCACATTGCTTCGCAGAATCGCTTTTGTGCAGAAAACAGTAACACTTGTTCAGAACGAAAGAAAGCACAGAGCCCCAGATTCTATGTTGTCCTGGAGAGCTTGCAGAGCACTGGGGAAAGGCAGGCAGAGAATTCCCTGCTAGCACCTTCTCTGTGCCTGGGAAGCAGAAGTGTTCACATTGCTTCGCAGAATCGCTTTTGTGCAGAAAACACTAACACTTGTTCAGAAGGAAAGAAAGCACAGAGCCCCAGATTTGCTGTTGTCTTGGAGAGCTTGCAGAGCACTGGGGAAAGGCAGGCAGAGAATTCCCTGCTAGCACCTTCTCTGTGCCTGTTCACACTGCTTCGCAGAATCGCTTTTGTGCAGAAAACAGTAACACTTGTTCAGAACGAAAGAAAGCACAGAGCCCCGGATTCTATGTTGCCCTGGAGAGCTTGCACAGCACTGGGGAAAGGCAGGCAGAGAATTCCTTGCTAGCACCTTCTCTGTGCCTGGGAAGCAGAAGTGTTCACATTGCTTCGCAGAATTGCTTTTGTGCAGAAAACACTAACACTTGTTCAGAACGAAAGAAAGCACAGAGCCCCAGATTTTATGTTGTCCTGGAGAGCTTGCAGAGCACTGGGGAAAGGCAGGCAGAGAATTCCTTGCTAGCACCTTCTCTGTGCCTGGGAAGCAGAAGTGTTCACATTGCTTCGCAGAATCGCTTTTGTGCAGAAAACAGTAACACTTGTTCAGAAGGAAAGAAAGCACAGAGCCCCAGATTTTATGTTGTCCTGGAGAGCTTGCAGAGCACTGGGGAAAGGCAGGCAGAGAATTCCCTGCTAGCACCTTCTCTGTGCCTGTTCACATTGCTTCGCAGAATCGCTTTTGTGCAGAAAACAGTAACACTTGTTCAGAAAGAAAGAAAGCATGAGCCCCAGATTTTATGTTGTCCTGGAGAGCTTGCAGAGCACCGGGGAAAGGCAGGCAGAGAATTCCCTGCTAGCACCTTCTCTGTGCCTGTTCACATTGCTTCGCAAGACTCGCTTTGTGCAGAAAACAGTAACACTTGTTCAGAACGAAAGAAAGCACAGAGCCCCAGATTCTATGTTGTCCTGGAGAGCTTGCAGAGCACTGGGGAAAGGCAGGCAGAGAATTCCTTGCTAGCACCTTCTCTGTGCCTGGGAAACAGAAGTGTTCACATTGCTTCGCAGAATCGCTTTTGTGCAGAAAACAGTAACACTTGCTCATTACGAAAGAAAGCACAGAGCCCCAGATTTTATGTTGTCCTGGAGAGCTTGCAGAGCACTGGGGAAAGGCAGGCAGAGAATTCCCTGCTAGCACCTTCTCTGTGCCTGTTCACATTGCTTCGCAGAATCGCTTTTGTGCAGAAAACAGTAACACTTGTTCAGAAAGAAAGAAAGCATGAGCCCCAGATTTTATGTTGTCCTGGAGAGCTTGCAGAGCACCGGGGAAAGGCAGGCAGAGAATTCCCTGCTAGCACCTTCTCTGTGCCTGTTCACATTGCTTCGCAAGAATCGCTTTGTGCAGAAAACAGTAACACTTGTTCAGAACGAAAGAAAGCACAGAGCCCCAGATTCTATGTTGTCCTGGAGAGCTTGCAGAGCACTGGGGAAAGGCAGGCAGAGAATTCCTTGCTAGCACCTTCTCTGTGCCTGGGAAGCAGAAGTGTTCACATTGCTTGGCAGCATCGCTTTTGTGCAGAAAACACTAACACTTGTTCAGAACGAAAGAAAGCACAGAGCCCCAGATTCTATGTTGTCCTGGAGAGCTTGCAGAGCACTGGGGAAAGGCAGGCAGAGAATTCCCTGCTAGCACCTTCTCTGTGCCTGTTCACATTGCTTCGCAGAATCGCTTTTGTGCAGAAAACAGTAACACTTGTTCAGAACGAAAGAAAGCACAGAGCCCCAGATTTTATGTTGTCCTGGAGAGCTTGCAGAGCACTGGGGAAAGGCAGGCAGAGAATTCCCTGCTAGCACCTTCTCTGTGCCTGGGAAGCAGAAGTGTTCACATTGCTTCGCAGAATCGCTTTTGTGCAGAAAACAGTAACACTTGTTCAGAAGGAAAGAAAGCACAGAGCCCCAGATTTTATGTTGTCCTGGAGAGCTTGCAGAGCACTGGGGAAAGGCAGGCAGAGAATTCCCTGCTAGCACCTTCTCTGTGCCTGTTCACATTGCTTCGCAGAATTGCTTTTGTGCAGAAAACAGTAACACTTGTTCAGAACGAAAGAAAGCACAGAGCCCCAGATTCTATGTTGTCCTGGAGAGCTTGCAGAGCACTGGGGAAAGGCAGGCAGAGAATTCCCTGCTAGCACCTTCTCTGTGCCTGGGAAGCAGAAGTGTTCACATTGCTTCGCAGAATCGCTTTTCTGCAGAAAACACTAACACTTGTTCAGAAGGAAAGAAAGCACAGAGCCCCAGATTTTATGTTGTCCTGGAGAGCTTGCAGAGCACCGGGGAAAGGCAGGCAGAGAATTCCCTGCTAGCACCTTCTCTGTGCCTGTTCACATTGCTTCGCAGAATCGCTTTTGTGCAGAAAACAGTAACACTTGTTCAGAAAGAAAGAAAGCATGAGCCCCAGATTTTATGTTGTCATGGAGAGCTTGCAGAGCACTGGGGAAAGGCAGGCAGAGAATTCCTTGCTAGCACCTTCTCTGTGCCTGGGAAGCAGAAGTGTTCACATTGCTTCGCAGAATCGCTTTTCTGCAGAAAACACTAACACTTGTTCAGAAGGAAAGAAAGCACAGAGCCCCAGATTTTATGTTGTCCTGGAGAGCTTGCAGAGCACCGGGGAAAGGCAGGCAGAGAATTCTCTGCTAGCACCTTCTCTGTGCCTGTTCACATTGCTTCGCAGAATCGCTTTTGTGCAGAAAACAGTAACACTTGTTCAGAAAGAAAGAAAGCATGAGCCCCAGATTTTATGTTGTCCTGGAGAGCTTGCAGAGCACCGGGGAAAGGCAGGCAGAGAATTCCCTGCTAGCACCTTCTCTGTGCCTGTTCACATTGCTTCGCAGAATCGCTTTTGTGCAGAAAACAGTAACACTTGTTCAGAACGAAAGAAAGCACAGAGCCCCAGATTTTATGTTGTCCTGGAGAGCTTGCAGAGCACTGGGGAAAGGCAGGCAGAGAATTCCCTGCTAGCACCTTCTCTGTGCCTGGGAAGCAGAAGTGTTCACATTGCTTCGCAGAATCGCTTTTGTGCAGAAAACAGTAACACTTGTTCAGAACGAAAGAAAGCACAGAGCCCCAGATTTGATGTTGTCCTGGAGAGCTTGCAGAGCACTGGGGAAAGGCAGGCAGAGAATTCCCTGCTAGCACCTTCTCTGTGCCTGTTCACATTGCTTCGCAGAATCGCTTTTGTGCAGAAAACAGTAACACTTGTTCAGAACGAAAGAAAGCACAGAGCCCCAGATTCTATGTTGTCCTGGAGAGCTTGCAGAGCACTGGGGAAAGGCAGGCAGAGAATTCCCTGCTAGCACCTTCTCTGTGCCTGGGAAGCAGAAGTGTTCACATTGCTTCGCAGAATCGCTTTTGTGCAGAAAACACTAACACTTGTTCAGAAGGAAAGAAAGCACAGAGCCCCAGATTTGCTGTTGTCTTGGAGAGCTTGCAGAGCACTGGGGAAAGGCAGGCAGAGAATTCCCTGCTAGCACCTTCTCTGTGCCTGTTCACACTGCTTCGCAGAATCGCTTTTGTGCAGAAAACAGTAACACTTGTTCAGAACGAAAGAAAGCACAGAGCCCCGGATTCTATGTTGCCCTGGAGAGCTTGCACAGCACTGGGGAAAGGCAGGCAGAGAATTCCTTGCTAGCACCTTCTCTGTGCCTGGGAAGCAGAAGTGTTCACATTGCTTCGCAGAATTGCTTTTGTGCAGAAAACAGTAACACTTGTTCAGAACGAAAGAAAGCACAGAGCCCCAGATTTTATGTTGTCCTGGAGAGCTTGCAGAGCACTGGGGAAAGGCAGGCAGAGAATTCCTTGCTAGCACCTTCTCTGTGCCTGGGAAGCAGAAGTGTTCACATTGCTTCGCAGAATCGCTTTTGTGCAGAAAACAGTAACACTTGTTCAGAAGGAAAGAAAGCACAGAGCCCCAGATTTTATGTTGTCCTGGAGAGCTTGCAGAGCACTGGGGAAAGGCAGGCAGAGAATTCCCTGCTAGCACCTTCTCTGTGCCTGTTCACATTGCTTCGCAGAATCGCTTTTGTGCAGAAAACAGTAACACTTGTTCAGAAAGAAAGAAAGCATGAGCCCCAGATTTTATGTTGTCCTGGAGAGCTTGCAGAGCACCGGGGAAAGGCAGGCAGAGAATTCCCTGCTAGCACCTTCTCTGTGCCTGTTCACATTGCTTCGCAAGACTCGCTTTGTGCAGAAAACAGTAACACTTGTTCAGAAGGAAAGAAAGCACAGAGCCCCAGATTCTATGTTGTCCTGGAGAGCTTGCAGAGCACTGGGGAAAGGCAGGCAGAGAATTCCTTGCTAGCACCTTCTCTGTGCCTGGGAAACAGAAGTGTTCACATTGCTTCGCAGAATCGCTTTTGTGCAGAAAACAGTAACACTTGCTCATTACGAAAGAAAGCACAGAGCCCCAGATTTTATGTTGTCCTGGAGAGCTTGCAGAGCACTGGGGAAAGGCAGGCAGAGAATTCCCTGCTAGCACCTTCTCTGTGCCTGGGAAGCAGAAGTGTTCACATTGCTTCGCAGAATCGCTTTTGTGCAGAAAACAGTAACACTTGTTCAGAACGAAAGAAAGCACAGAGCCCCAGATTTGATGTTGTCCTGGAGAGCTTGCAGAGCACTGGGGAAAGGCAGGCAGAGAATTCCCTGCTAGCACCTTCTCTGTGCCTGTTCACATTGCTTCGCAGAATCGCTTTTGTGCAGAAAACACTAACACTTGTTCAGAAGGAAAGAAAGCACAGAGCCCCAGATTCTATGTTGTCCTGGAGATCTTGCAGAGCACTGGGAAAGGCAGGCAGAGAATTCCTTGCTAGCACCTTCTCTGTGCCTGTTCACATTGCTTCGCAGAATCGCTTTTGTGCAGAAAACAGTAACACTTGTTCAGAACGAAAGAAAGCATGAGCCCCAGATTTTATGTTGTCCTGGAGAGCTTGCAGAGCACTGGGGAAAGGCAGGCAGAGAATTCCCTGCTAGCACCTTCTCTGTGCCTGTTCACATTGCTTCGCAGAATCGCTTTTGTGCAGAAAACACTAACACTTGTTCAGAACGAAAGAAAGCACAGAGCCCCAGATTTTATGTTGTCCTGGAGAGCTTGCAGAGCACTGGGGAAAGGCAGGCAGAGAATTCCCTGCTAGCACCTTCTCTGTGCCTGGGAAGCAGAAGTGTTCACATTGCTTCGCAGAATCGCTTTTGTGCAGAAAACAGTAACACTTGTTCAGAACGAAAGAAAGTACAGAGCCCCAGATTTTATGTTGTCCTGGAGAGCTTGCAGAGCACTGGGGAAAGGCAGGCAGAGAATTCCCTGCTAGCACCTTCTCTGTGCCTGTTCACATTGCTTCGCAGAATCGCTTTTGTGCAGAAAACAGTAACACTTGTTCAGAACGAAAGAAAGCACAGAGCCCCAGATTCTATGTTGTCCTGGAGAGCTTGCAGAGCACTGGGGAAAGGCAGGCAGAGAATTCCTTGCTAGCACCTTCTCTGTGCCTGGGAAGCAGATGTGTTCACATTGCTTCGCAGAATCGCTTTTGTGCAGAAAACACTAACACTTGTTCAGAATGAAAGAAAGCACAGAGCCCCAGATTTGCTGTTGTCCTGGAGAGCTTGCAGAGCACTGGGGAAAGGCAGGCAGAGAATTCCCTGCTAGCACCTTCTCTGTGCCTGTTCACATTGCTTCGCAGAATCGCTTTTGTGCAGAAAACACTAACACTCGTTCAGAACGAAAGAAAGCACAGAGCCCCAGATTTTATGTTGTCCTGGAGAGCTTGCAGAGCACTGGGAAAGGCAGGCAGAGAATTCCCTGCTAGCACCTTCTCTGTGCCTGTTCACATTGCTTCGCAGAATCGCTTTTGTGCAGAAAACACTAACACTTGTTCAGAACGAAAGAAAGCATGAGCCCCAGATTTTATGTTGTCCTGGGGAGCTTGCAGAGCACTGGGGAAAGGCAGGCAGAGAATTCCCTGCTAGCACCTTCTCTGTGCCTGTTCACATTGCTTGGCAGAATCGCTTTTGTGCAGAAAACAGTAACACTTGTTCAGAACGAAAGAAAGCACAGAGCCCCAGATTTGCTGTTGTCCTGGAGAGCTTGCAGAGCACTGGGGAAAGGCAGGCAGAGAATTCCCTGCTAGCACCTTCTCTGTGCCTGTTCACTTTGCTTCGTAGAATCGCTTTTGTGCAGAAAACTCTAACACTTGTTCAGAACGAAAGAAAGCACAGAGCCCCAGATTTTATGTTGTCCTGGAGAGCTTGCAGAGCACTGGGGAAAGGCAGGCAGAGAATTCCCTGCTAGCACCTTCTCTGTGCCTGGGAAGCAGAAGTGTTCAGATTGCTTCGCAGAATCGCTTTTGTGCAGAAAACACTAACACTTGTTCAGAACGAAAGAAAGCACAGAGCCCCAGATTTTATGTTGTCCTGGAGAGCTTGCAGAGCACTGGGGAAAGGCAGGCAGAGAATTCCCTGCTAGCACCTTCTCTGTGCCTGTTCACATTGCTTCGCAGAATCGCTTTTGTGCAGAAAACACTAACACTCGTTCAGAACGAAAGAAAGCACAGAGCCCCAGATTCTATGTTGTCCTGGAGAGCTTGCAGAGCACTGGGGAAAGGCAGGCAGAGAATTCCCTGCTAGCACCTTCTCTGTGCCTGTTCACATTGCTTCGCAGAATCGCTTTTGTGCAGAAAACACTAACACTTGTTCAGAACGAAAGAAAGCATGAGCCCCAGATTTGCTGTTGTCCTGGAGAGCTTGCAGAGTACTGGGGAAAGGCAGGCAGAGAATTCCCTGCTAGCACCTTCTCTGTGCCTGGGAAGCAGAAGTGTTCACATTGCTTCGCAGAATCGCTTTTGTGCAGAAAACAGTAACACTTGTTCAGAACGAAAGAAAGCACAGAGCCCCAGATTTTATGTTGTCCTGGAGAGCTTGCAGAGCACTGGGGAAAGGCAGGCAGAGAATTCCCTGCTAGCACCTTCTCTGTGCCTGTTCACATTGCTTCGCAGAATCGCTTTTGTGCAGAAAACACTAACACTCGTTCAGAACGAAAGAAAGCACAGAGCCCCAGATTTTATGTTGTCCTGGAGAGCTTGCAGAGCACTGGGGAAAGGCAGGCAGAGAATTCCCTGCTAGCACCTTCTCTGTGCCTGTTCACATTGCTTCGCAGAATCGCTTTTGTGCAGAAAACACTAACACTTGTTCAGAACGAAAGAAAGCATGAGCCCCAGATTTTATGTTGTCCTGGAGAGCTTGCAGAGCACTGGGGAAAGGCAGGCAGAGAATTCCCTGCTAGCACCTTCTCTGTGCCTGTTCACATTGCTTCGCAGAATCGCTTTTGTGCAGAAAACAGTAACACTTGTTCAGAAGGAAAGAAAGCACAGAGCCCCAGATTTGCTGTTGTCTTGGAGAGCTTGCAGAGCACTGGGGAAAGGCAGGCAGAGAATTCCCTGCTAGCACCTTCTCTGTGCCTGTTCACACTGCTTCGCAGAATCGCTTTTGTGCAGAAAACAGTAACACTTGTTCAGAACGAAAGAAAGCACAGAGCCCCGGATTCTATGTTGCCCTGGAGAGCTTGCACAGCACTGGGGAAAGGCAGGCAGAGAATTCCTTGCTAGCACCTTCTCTGTGCCTGGGAAGCAGAAGTGTTCACATTGCTTCGCAGAATTGCTTTTGTGCAGAAAACACTAACACTTGTTCAGAACGAAAGAAAGCACAGAGCCCCAGATTTTATGTTGTCCTGGAGAGCTTGCAGAGCACTGGGGAAAGGCAGGCAGAGAATTCCTTGCTAGCACCTTCTCTGTGCCTGGGAAGCAGAAGTGTTCACATTGCTTCGCAGAATCGCTTTTGTGCAGAAAACAGTAACACTTGTTCAGAAGGAAAGAAAGCACAGAGCCCCAGATTTTATGTTGTCCTGGAGAGCTTGCAGAGCACTGGGGAAAGGCAGGCAGAGAATTCCCTGCTAGCACCTTCTCTGTGCCTGTTCACATTGCTTCGCAGAATCGCTTTTGTGCAGAAAACACTAACACTTGTTCAGAAGGAAAGAAAGCACAGAGCCCCAGATTCTATGTTGTCCTGGAGATCTTGCAGAGCACTGGGGAAAGGCAGGCAGAGAATTCCTTGCTAGCACCTTCTCTGTGCCTGTTCACATTGCTTCGCAGAATCGCTTTTGTGCAGAAAACAGTAACACTTGTTCAGAACGAAAGAAAGCATGAGCCCCAGATTTTATGTTGTCCTGGAGAGCTTGCAGAGCACTGGGGAAAGGCAGGCAGAGAATTCCCTGCTAGCACCTTCTCTGTGCCTGTTCACATTGCTTCGCAGAATCGCTTTTGTGCAGAAAACACTAACACTTGTTCAGAACGAAAGAAAGCACAGAGCCCCAGATTTTATGTTGTCCTGGAGAGCTTGCAGAGCACTGGGGAAAGGCAGGCAGAGAATTCCCTGCTAGCACCTTCTCTGTGCCTGGGAAGCAGAAGTGTTCACATTGCTTCGCAGAATCGCTTTTGTGCAGAAAACACTAACACTTGTTCAGAACGAAAGAAAGCACAGAGCCCCAGATTTTATGTTGTCCTGGAGAGCTTGCAGAGCACTGGGGAAAGGCAGGCAGAGAATTCCCTGCTAGCACCTTCTCTGTGCCTGTTCACATTGCTTCGCAGAATCGCTTTTGTGCAGAAAACACTAACACTTGTTCAGAACGAAAGAAAGCACAGAGCCCCAGATTCTATGTTGTCCTGGAGAGCTTGCAGAGCACTGGGGAAAGGCAGGCAGAGAATTCTCTTCTAGCACCTTCTCTGTGCCTGTTCATATTGCTTTGCAGAATCGCTTTTGTGCAGAAAACACTAACACTTGTTCAGAACGAAAGAAAGCACAGAGCCCCAGATTTGCTGTTGTCCTGGAGAGCTTGCAGAGCACTGGGGAAAGGCAGGCAGAGAATTCCCTGCTAGCACCTTCTCTGTGCCTGTTCACATTGCTTCGCAGAATTGCTTTTGTGCAGAAAACAGTAACACTTGTTCAGAACGAAAGAAAGCATGAGCCCCAGATTTTATGTTGTCCTGGGGAGCTTGCAGAGCACTGGGGAAAGGCAGGCAGAGAATTCCCTGCTAGCACCTTCTCTGTGCCTGTTCACATTGCTTGGCAGAATCGCTTTTGTGCAGAAAACAGTAACACTTGTTCAGAACGAAAGAAAGCACAGAGCCCCAGATTTGCTGTTGTCCTGGAGAGCTTGCAGAGCACTGGGGAAAGGCAGGCAGAGAATTCCCTGCTAGCACCTTCTCTGTGCCTGGGAAGCAGAAGTGTGCACATTGCTTCGCAGAATCGCTTTTGTGCAGAAAACAGTAACACTTGTTCAGAAAGAAAGAAAGCATGAGCCCCAGATTTTATGTTGTCCTGGAGAGCTTGCAGAGCACCGGGGAAAGGCAGGCAGAGAATTCCCTGCTAGCACCTTCTCTGTGCCTGTTCACATTGCTTCGCAAGAATCGCTTTGTGCAGAAAACAGTAACACTTGTTCAGAACGAAAGAAAGCACAGAGCCCCAGATTCTATGTTGTCCTGGAGAGCTTGCAGAGCACTGGGGAAAGGCAGGCAGAGAATTCCTTGCTAGCACCTTCTCTGTGCCTGGGAAGCAGAAGTGTTCACATTGCTTGGCAGCATCGCTTTTGTGCAGAAAACACTAACACTTGTTCAGAACGAAAGAAAGCACAGAGCCCCAGATTCTATGTTGTCCTGGAGAGCTTGCAGAGCACTGGGGAAAGGCAGGCAGAGAATTCCCTGCTAGCACCTTCTCTGTGCCTGTTCACATTGCTTCGCAGAATCGCTTTTGTGCAGAAAACAGTAACACTTGTTCAGAAGGAAAGAAAGCACAGAGCCCCAGATTTTATGTTGTCCTGGAGAGCTTGCAGAGCACTGGGGAAAGGCAGGCAGAGAATTCCCTGCTAGCACCTTCTCTGTGCCTGTTCACATTGCTTCGCAGAATCGCTTTTGTGCAGAAAACAGTAACACTTGTTCAGAAAGAAAGAAAGCATGAGCCCCAGATTTTATGTTGTCCTGGAGAGCTTGCAGAGCACCGGGGAAAGGCAGGCAGAGAATTCCCTGCTAGCACCTTCTCTGTGCCTGTTCACATTGCTTCGCAAGACTCGCTTTGTGCAGAAAACAGTAACACTTGTTCAGAAGGAAAGAAAGCACAGAGCCCCAGATTCTATGTTGTCCTGGAGAGCTTGCAGAGCACTGGGGAAAGGCAGGCAGAGAATTCCTTGCTAGCACCTTCTCTGTGCCTGGGAAACAGAAGTGTTCACACTGCTTCGCAGAATCGCTTTTGTGCAGAAAACAGTAACACTTGCTCATTACGAAAGAAAGCACAGAGCCCCAGATTTTATGTTGTCCTGGAGAGCTTGCAGAGCACTGGGGAAAGGCAGGCAGAGAATTCCCTGCTAGCACCTTCTCTGTGCCTGGGAAGCAGAAGTGTTCACATTGCTTCGCAGAATCGCTTTTGTGCAGAAAACAGTAACACTTGTTCAGAACGAAAGAAAGCACAGAGCCCCAGATTTGATGTTGTCCTGGAGAGCTTGCAGAGCACTGGGGAAAGGCAGGCAGAGAATTCCCTGCTAGCACCTTCTCTGTGCCTGTTCACATTGCTTCGCAGAATCGCTTTTGTGCAGAAAACACTAACACTTGTTCAGAAGGAAAGAAAGCACAGAGCCCCAGATTCTATGTTGTCCTGGAGATCTTGCAGAGCACTGGGAAAGGCAGGCAGAGAATTCCTTGCTAGCACCTTCTCTGTGCCTGTTCACATTGCTTCGCAGAATCGCTTTTGTGCAGAAAACAGTAACACTTGTTCAGAACGAAAGAAAGCATGAGCCCCAGATTTTATGTTGTCCTGGAGAGCTTGCAGAGCACTGGGGAAAGGCAGGCAGAGAATTCCCTGCTAGCACCTTCTCTGTGCCTGTTCACATTGCTTCGCAGAATCGCTTTTGTGCAGAAAACACTAACACTTGTTCAGAACGAAAGAAAGCACAGAGCCCCAGATTTTATGTTGTCCTGGAGAGCTTGCAGAGCACTGGGGAAAGGCAGGCAGAGAATTCCCTGCTAGCACCTTCTCTGTGCCTGGGAAGCAGAAGTGTTCACATTGCTTCGCAGAATCGCTTTTGTGCAGAAAACAGTAACACTTGTTCAGAACGAAAGAAAGTACAGAGCCCCAGATTTTATGTTGTCCTGGAGAGCTTGCAGAGCACTGGGGAAAGGCAGGCAGAGAATTCCCTGCTAGCACCTTCTCTGTGCCTGTTCACATTGCTTCGCAGAATCGCTTTTGTGCAGAAAACAGTAACACTTGTTCAGAACGAAAGAAAGCACAGAGCCCCAGATTCTATGTTGTCCTGGAGAGCTTGCAGAGCACTGGGGAAAGGCAGGCAGAGAATTCCTTGCTAGCACCTTCTCTGTGCCTGGGAAGCAGATGTGTTCACATTGCTTCGCAGAATCGCTTTTGTGCAGAAAACACTAACACTTGTTCAGAATGAAAGAAAGCACAGAGCCCCAGATTTGCTGTTGTCCTGGAGAGCTTGCAGAGCACTGGGGAAAGGCAGGCAGAGAATTCCCTGCTAGCACCTTCTCTGTGCCTGTTCACATTGCTTCGCAGAATCGCTTTTGTGCAGAAAACACTAACACTCGTTCAGAACGAAAGAAAGCACAGAGCCCCAGATTTTATGTTGTCCTGGAGAGCTTGCAGAGCACTGGGAAAGGCAGGCAGAGAATTCCCTGCTAGCACCTTCTCTGTGCCTGTTCACATTGCTTCGCAGAATCGCTTTTGTGCAGAAAACACTAACACTTGTTCAGAACGAAAGAAAGCATGAGCCCCAGATTTTATGTTGTCCTGGGGAGCTTGCAGAGCACTGGGGAAAGGCAGGCAGAGAATTCCCTGCTAGCACCTTCTCTGTGCCTGTTCACATTGCTTGGCAGAATCGCTTTTGTGCAGAAAACAGTAACACTTGTTCAGAACGAAAGAAAGCACAGAGCCCCAGATTTGCTGTTGTCCTGGAGAGCTTGCAGAGCACTGGGGAAAGGCAGGCAGAGAATTCCCTGCTAGCACCTTCTCTGTGCCTGTTCACTTTGCTTCGTAGAATCGCTTTTGTGCAGAAAACTCTAACACTTGTTCAGAACGAAAGAAAGCACAGAGCCCCAGATTTTATGTTGTCCTGGAGAGCTTGCAGAGCACTGGGGAAAGGCAGGCAGAGAATTCCCTGCTAGCACCTTCTCTGTGCCTGGGAAGCAGAAGTGTTCAGATTGCTTCGCAGAATCGCTTTTGTGCAGAAAACACTAACACTTGTTCAGAACGAAAGAAAGCACAGAGCCCCAGATTTTATGTTGTCCTGGAGAGCTTGCAGAGCACTGGGGAAAGGCAGGCAGAGAATTCCCTGCTAGCACCTTCTCTGTGCCTGTTCACATTGCTTCGCAGAATCGCTTTTGTGCAGAAAACACTAACACTCGTTCAGAACGAAAGAAAGCACAGAGCCCCAGATTCTATGTTGTCCTGGAGAGCTTGCAGAGCACTGGGGAAAGGCAGGCAGAGAATTCCCTGCTAGCACCTTCTCTGTGCCTGTTCACATTGCTTCGCAGAATCGCTTTTGTGCAGAAAACACTAACACTTGTTCAGAACGAAAGAAAGCATGAGCCCCAGATTTGCTGTTGTCCTGGAGAGCTTGCAGAGTACTGGGGAAAGGCAGGCAGAGAATTCCCTGCTAGCACCTTCTCTGTGCCTGGGAAGCAGAAGTGTTCACATTGCTTCGCAGAATCGCTTTTGTGCAGAAAACAGTAACACTTGTTCAGAACGAAAGAAAGCACAGAGCCCCAGATTTTATGTTGTCCTGGAGAGCTTGCAGAGCACTGGGGAAAGGCAGGCAGAGAATTCCCTGCTAGCACCTTCTCTGTGCCTGTTCACATTGCTTCGCAGAATCGCTTTTGTGCAGAAAACACTAACACTCGTTCAGAACGAAAGAAAGCACAGAGCCCCAGATTTTATGTTGTCCTGGAGAGCTTGCAGAGCACTGGGGAAAGGCAGGCAGAGAATTCCCTGCTAGCACCTTCTCTGTGCCTGTTCACATTGCTTCGCAGAATCGCTTTTGTGCAGAAAACACTAACACTTGTTCAGAACGAAAGAAAGCATGAGCCCCAGATTTTATGTTGTCCTGGAGAGCTTGCAGAGCACTGGGGAAAGGCAGGCAGAGAATTCCCTGCTAGCACCTTCTCTGTGCCTGTTCACATTGCTTCGCAGAATCGCTTTTGTGCAGAAAACAGTAACACTTGTTCAGAAGGAAAGAAAGCACAGAGCCCCAGATTTGCTGTTGTCTTGGAGAGCTTGCAGAGCACTGGGGAAAGGCAGGCAGAGAATTCCCTGCTAGCACCTTCTCTGTGCCTGTTCACACTGCTTCGCAGAATCGCTTTTGTGCAGAAAACAGTAACACTTGTTCAGAACGAAAGAAAGCACAGAGCCCCGGATTCTATGTTGCCCTGGAGAGCTTGCACAGCACTGGGGAAAGGCAGGCAGAGAATTCCTTGCTAGCACCTTCTCTGTGCCTGGGAAGCAGAAGTGTTCACATTGCTTCGCAGAATTGCTTTTGTGCAGAAAACACTAACACTTGTTCAGAACGAAAGAAAGCACAGAGCCCCAGATTTTATGTTGTCCTGGAGAGCTTGCAGAGCACTGGGGAAAGGCAGGCAGAGAATTCCTTGCTAGCACCTTCTCTGTGCCTGGGAAGCAGAAGTGTTCACATTGCTTCGCAGAATCGCTTTTGTGCAGAAAACAGTAACACTTGTTCAGAAGGAAAGAAAGCACAGAGCCCCAGATTTTATGTTGTCCTGGAGAGCTTGCAGAGCACTGGGGAAAGGCAGGCAGAGAATTCCCTGCTAGCACCTTCTCTGTGCCTGTTCACATTGCTTCGCAGAATCGCTTTTGTGCAGAAAACACTAACACTTGTTCAGAAGGAAAGAAAGCACAGAGCCCCAGATTCTATGTTGTCCTGGAGATCTTGCAGAGCACTGGGGAAAGGCAGGCAGAGAATTCCTTGCTAGCACCTTCTCTGTGCCTGTTCACATTGCTTCGCAGAATCGCTTTTGTGCAGAAAACAGTAACACTTGTTCAGAACGAAAGAAAGCATGAGCCCCAGATTTTATGTTGTCCTGGAGAGCTTGCAGAGCACTGGGGAAAGGCAGGCAGAGAATTCCCTGCTAGCACCTTCTCTGTGCCTGTTCACATTGCTTCGCAGAATCGCTTTTGTGCAGAAAACACTAACACTTGTTCAGAACGAAAGAAAGCACAGAGCCCCAGATTTTATGTTGTCCTGGAGAGCTTGCAGAGCACTGGGGAAAGGCAGGCAGAGAATTCCCTGCTAGCACCTTCTCTGTGCCTGGGAAGCAGAAGTGTTCACATTGCTTCGCAGAATCGCTTTTGTGCAGAAAACACTAACACTTGTTCAGAACGAAAGAAAGCACAGAGCCCCAGATTTTATGTTGTCCTGGAGAGCTTGCAGAGCACTGGGGAAAGGCAGGCAGAGAATTCCCTGCTAGCACCTTCTCTGTGCCTGTTCACATTGCTTCGCAGAATCGCTTTTGTGCAGAAAACACTAACACTTGTTCAGAACGAAAGAAAGCACAGAGCCCCAGATTCTATGTTGTCCTGGAGAGCTTGCAGAGCACTGGGGAAAGGCAGGCAGAGAATTCTCTTCTAGCACCTTCTCTGTGCCTGTTCATATTGCTTTGCAGAATCGCTTTTGTGCAGAAAACACTAACACTTGTTCAGAACGAAAGAAAGCACAGAGCCCCAGATTTGCTGTTGTCCTGGAGAGCTTGCAGAGCACTGGGGAAAGGCAGGCAGAGAATTCCCTGCTAGCACCTTCTCTGTGCCTGTTCACATTGCTTCGCAGAATTGCTTTTGTGCAGAAAACAGTAACACTTGTTCAGAACGAAAGAAAGCATGAGCCCCAGATTTTATGTTGTCCTGGGGAGCTTGCAGAGCACTGGGGAAAGGCAGGCAGAGAATTCCCTGCTAGCACCTTCTCTGTGCCTGTTCACATTGCTTGGCAGAATCGCTTTTGTGCAGAAAACAGTAACACTTGTTCAGAACGAAAGAAAGCACAGAGCCCCAGATTTGCTGTTGTCCTGGAGAGCTTGCAGAGCACTGGGGAAAGGCAGGCAGAGAATTCCCTGCTAGCACCTTCTCTGTGCCTGGGAAGCAGAAGTGTGCACATTGCTTCGCAGAATCGCTTTTGTGCAGAAAACAGTAACACTTGTTCAGAAAGAAAGAAAGCATGAGCCCCAGATTTTATGTTGTCCTGGAGAGCTTGCAGAGCACCGGGGAAAGGCAGGCAGAGAATTCCCTGCTAGCACCTTCTCTGTGCCTGTTCACATTGCTTCGCAAGAATCGCTTTGTGCAGAAAACAGTAACACTTGTTCAGAACGAAAGAAAGCACAGAGCCCCAGATTCTATGTTGTCCTGGAGAGCTTGCAGAGCACTGGGGAAAGGCAGGCAGAGAATTCCTTGCTAGCACCTTCTCTGTGCCTGGGAAGCAGAAGTGTTCACATTGCTTGGCAGCATCGCTTTTGTGCAGAAAACACTAACACTTGTTCAGAACGAAAGAAAGCACAGAGCCCCAGATTCTATGTTGTCCTGGAGAGCTTGCAGAGCACTGGGGAAAGGCAGGCAGAGAATTCCCTGCTAGCACCTTCTCTGTGCCTGTTCACATTGCTTCGCAGAATCGCTTTTGTGCAGAAAACAGTAACACTTGTTCAGAAGGAAAGAAAGCACAGAGCCCCAGATTTTATGTTGTCCTGGAGAGCTTGCAGAGCACTGGGGAAAGGCAGGCAGAGAATTCCCTGCTAGCACCTTCTCTGTGCCTGGGAAGCAGAAGTGTTCACATTGCTTCGCAGAATCGCTTTTGTGCAGAAAACAGTAACACTTGTTCAGAAGGAAAGAAAGCACAGAGCCCCAGATTTTATGTTGTCCTGGAGAGCTTGCAGAGCACTGGGGAAAGGCAGGCAGAGAATTCCCTGCTAGCACCTTCTCTGTGCCTGGGAAGCAGAAGTGTTCACATTGCTTCGCAGAATTGCTTTTGTGCAGAAAACAGTAACACTTGTTCAGAACGAAAGAAAGCACAGAGCCCCAGATTCTATGTTGTCCTGGAGAGCTTGCAGAGCACTGGGGAAAGGCAGGCAGAGAATTCCCTGCTAGCACCTTCTCTGTGCCTGGGAAGCAGAAGTGTTCACATTGCTTCGCAGAATCGCTTTTGTGCAGAAAACAGTAACACTTGTTCAGAAGGAAAGAAAGCACAGAGCCCCAGATTTGCTGTTGTCTTGGAGAGCTTGCAGAGCACTGGGGAAAGGCAGGCAGAGAATTCCCTGCTAGCACCTTCTCTGTGCCTGTTCACATTGCTTCGCAGAATCGCTTTTGTGCAGAAAACAGTAACACTTGTTCAGAAAGAAAGAAAGCATGAGCCCCAGATTTTATGTTGTCCTGGAGAGCTTGCAGAGCACCGGGGAAAGGCAGGCAGAGAATTCCCTGCTAGCACCTTCTCTGTGCCTGTTCACATTGCTTCGCAGAATCGCTTTTGTGCAGAAAACAGTAACACTTGTTCAGAACGAAAGAAAGCACAGAGCCCCAGATTTTATGTTGTCCTGGAGAGCTTGCAGAGCACTGGGGAAAGGCAGGCAGAGAATTCCCTGCTAGCACCTTCTCTGTGCCTGGGAAGCAGAAGTGTTCACATTGCTTGGCAGAATCGCTTTTGTGCAGAAAACACTAACACTTGTTCAGAACGAAAGAAAGCACAGAGCCCCAGATTTTATGTTGTCCTGGAGAGCTTGCAGAGCACTGGGGAAAGGCAGGCAGAGAATTCCCTGCTAGCACCTTCTCTGTGCCTGTTCACATTGCTTCGCAGAATCGCTTTTGTGCAGAAAACAGTAACACTTGTTCAGAACGAAAGAAAGCACAGAGCCCCAGATTCTATGTTGTCCTGGAGAGCTTGCAGAGCACTGGGGAAAGGCAGGCAGAGAATTCCCTGCTAGCACCTTCTCTGTGCCTGGGAAGCAGAAGTGTTCACATTGCTTCGCAGAATCGCTTTTGTGCAGAAAACACTAACACTTGTTCAGAAGGAAAGAAAGCACAGAGCCCCAGATTTGCTGTTGTCTTGGAGAGCTTGCAGAGCACTGGGGAAAGGCAGGCAGAGAATTCCCTGCTAGCACCTTCTCTGTGCCTGTTCACACTGCTTCGCAGAATCGCTTTTGTGCAGAAAACAGTAACACTTGTTCAGAACGAAAGAAAGCACAGAGCCCCGGATTCTATGTTGCCCTGGAGAGCTTGCACAGCACTGGGGAAAGGCAGGCAGAGAATTCCTTGCTAGCACCTTCTCTGTGCCTGGGAAGCAGAAGTGTTCACATTGCTTCGCAGAATTGCTTTTGTGCAGAAAACACTAACACTTGTTCAGAACGAAAGAAAGCACAGAGCCCCAGATTTTATGTTGTCCTGGAGAGCTTGCAGAGCACTGGGGAAAGGCAGGCAGAGAATTCCTTGCTAGCACCTTCTCTGTGCCTGGGAAGCAGAAGTGTTCACATTGCTTCGCAGAATCGCTTTTGTGCAGAAAACAGTAACACTTGTTCAGAAGGAAAGAAAGCACAGAGCCCCAGATTTTATGTTGTCCTGGAGAGCTTGCAGAGCACTGGGGAAAGGCAGGCAGAGAATTCCCTGCTAGCACCTTCTCTGTGCCTGTTCACATTGCTTCGCAGAATCGCTTTTGTGCAGAAAACACTAACACTTGTTCAGAAGGAAAGAAAGCACAGAGCCCCAGATTCTATGTTGTCCTGGAGATCTTGCAGAGCACTGGGGAAAGGCAGGCAGAGAATTCCTTGCTAGCACCTTCTCTGTGCCTGTTCACATTGCTTCGCAGAATCGCTTTTGTGCAGAAAACAGTAACACTTGTTCAGAACGAAAGAAAGCATGAGCCCCAGATTTTATGTTGTCCTGGAGAGCTTGCAGAGCACTGGGGAAAGGCAGGCAGAGAATTCCCTGCTAGCACCTTCTCTGTGCCTGTTCACATTGCTTCGCAGAATCGCTTTTGTGCAGAAAACAGTAACACTTGTTCAGAAGGAAAGAAAGCACAGAGCCCCAGATTTTATGTTGTCCTGGAGAGCTTGCAGAGCACTGGGGAAAGGCAGGCAGAGAATTCCCTGCTAGCACCTTCTCTGTGCCTGGGAAGCAGAAGTGTTCACATTGCTTCGCAGAATCGCTTTTGTGCAGAAAACACTAACACTTGTTCAGAACGAAAGAAAGCACAGAGCCCCAGATTTTATGTTGTCCTGGAGAGCTTGCAGAGCACTGGGGAAAGGCAGGCAGAGAATTCCCTGCTAGCACCTTCTCTGTGCCTGTTCACATTGCTTCGCAGAATCGCTTTTGTGCAGAAAACACTAACACTTGTTCAGAACGAAAGAAAGCACAGAGCCCCAGATTCTATGTTGTCCTGGAGAGCTTGCAGAGCACTGGGGAAAGGCAGGCAGAGAATTCTCTTCTAGCACCTTCTCTGTGCCTGTTCATATTGCTTTGCAGAATCGCTTTTGTGCAGAAAACACTAACACTTGTTCAGAACGAAAGAAAGCACAGAGCCCCAGATTTGCTGTTGTCCTGGAGAGCTTGCAGAGCACTGGGGAAAGGCAGGCAGAGAATTCCCTGCTAGCACCTTCTCTGTGCCTGTTCACATTGCTTCGCAGAATTGCTTTTGTGCAGAAAACAGTAACACTTGTTCAGAACGAAAGAAAGCATGAGCCCCAGATTTTATGTTGTCCTGGGGAGCTTGCAGAGCACTGGGGAAAGGCAGGCAGAGAATTCCCTGCTAGCACCTTCTCTGTGCCTGTTCACATTGCTTGGCAGAATCGCTTTTGTGCAGAAAACAGTAACACTTGTTCAGAACGAAAGAAAGCACAGAGCCCCAGATTTGCTGTTGTCCTGGAGAGCTTGCAGAGCACTGGGGAAAGGCAGGCAGAGAATTCCCTGCTAGCACCTTCTCTGTGCCTGGGAAGCAGAAGTGTGCACATTGCTTCGCAGAATCGCTTTTGTGCAGAAAACAGTAACACTTGTTCAGAAAGAAAGAAAGCATGAGCCCCAGATTTTATGTTGTCCTGGAGAGCTTGCAGAGCACCGGGGAAAGGCAGGCAGAGAATTCCCTGCTAGCACCTTCTCTGTGCCTGTTCACATTGCTTCGCAAGAATCGCTTTGTGCAGAAAACAGTAACACTTGTTCAGAACGAAAGAAAGCACAGAGCCCCAGATTCTATGTTGTCCTGGAGAGCTTGCAGAGCACTGGGGAAAGGCAGGCAGAGAATTCCTTGCTAGCACCTTCTCTGTGCCTGGGAAGCAGAAGTGTTCACATTGCTTGGCAGCATCGCTTTTGTGCAGAAAACACTAACACTTGTTCAGAACGAAAGAAAGCACAGAGCCCCAGATTCTATGTTGTCCTGGAGAGCTTGCAGAGCACTGGGGAAAGGCAGGCAGAGAATTCCCTGCTAGCACCTTCTCTGTGCCTGTTCACATTGCTTCGCAGAATCGCTTTTGTGCAGAAAACAGTAACACTTGTTCAGAAGGAAAGAAAGCACAGAGCCCCAGATTTTATGTTGTCCTGGAGAGCTTGCAGAGCACTGGGGAAAGGCAGGCAGAGAATTCCCTGCTAGCACCTTCTCTGTGCCTGGGAAGCAGAAGTGTTCACATTGCTTCGCAGAATTGCTTTTGTGCAGAAAACAGTAACACTTGTTCAGAACGAAAGAAAGCACAGAGCCCCAGATTCTATGTTGTCCTGGAGAGCTTGCAGAGCACTGGGGAAAGGCAGGCAGAGAATTCCCTGCTAGCACCTTCTCTGTGCCTGGGAAGCAGAAGTGTTCACATTGCTTCGCAGAATCGCTTTTGTGCAGAAAACAGTAACACTTGTTCAGAAGGAAAGAAAGCACAGAGCCCCAGATTTGCTGTTGTCTTGGAGAGCTTGCAGAGCACTGGGGAAAGGCAGGCAGAGAATTCCCTGCTAGCACCTTCTCTGTGCCTGTTCACATTGCTTCGCAGAATCGCTTTTGTGCAGAAAACAGTAACACTTGTTCAGAAAGAAAGAAAGCATGAGCCCCAGATTTTATGTTGTCCTGGAGAGCTTGCAGAGCACCGGGGAAAGGCAGGCAGAGAATTCCCTGCTAGCACCTTCTCTGTGCCTGTTCACATTGCTTCGCAGAATCGCTTTTGTGCAGAAAACAGTAACACTTGTTCAGAACGAAAGAAAGCACAGAGCCCCAGATTTTATGTTGTCCTGGAGAGCTTGCAGAGCACTGGGGAAAGGCAGGCAGAGAATTCCCTGCTAGCACCTTCTCTGTGCCTGGGAAGCAGAAGTGTTCACATTGCTTGGCAGAATCGCTTTTGTGCAGAAAACACTAACACTTGTTCAGAACGAAAGAAAGCACAGAGCCCCAGATTTTATGTTGTCCTGGAGAGCTTGCAGAGCACTGGGGAAAGGCAGGCAGAGAATTCCCTGCTAGCACCTTCTCTGTGCCTGTTCACATTGCTTCGCAGAATCGCTTTTGTGCAGAAAACAGTAACACTTGTTCAGAACGAAAGAAAGCACAGAGCCCCAGATTCTATGTTGTCCTGGAGAGCTTGCAGAGCACTGGGGAAAGGCAGGCAGAGAATTCCCTGCTAGCACCTTCTCTGTGCCTGGGAAGCAGAAGTGTTCACATTGCTTCGCAGAATCGCTTTTGTGCAGAAAACACTAACACTTGTTCAGAAGGAAAGAAAGCACAGAGCCCCAGATTTGCTGTTGTCTTGGAGAGCTTGCAGAGCACTGGGGAAAGGCAGGCAGAGAATTCCCTGCTAGCACCTTCTCTGTGCCTGTTCACACTGCTTCGCAGAATCGCTTTTGTGCAGAAAACAGTAACACTTGTTCAGAACGAAAGAAAGCACAGAGCCCCGGATTCTATGTTGCCCTGGAGAGCTTGCACAGCACTGGGGAAAGGCAGGCAGAGAATTCCTTGCTAGCACCTTCTCTGTGCCTGGGAAGCAGAAGTGTTCACATTGCTTCGCAGAATTGCTTTTGTGCAGAAAACACTAACACTTGTTCAGAACGAAAGAAAGCACAGAGCCCCAGATTTTATGTTGTCCTGGAGAGCTTGCAGAGCACTGGGGAAAGGCAGGCAGAGAATTCCTTGCTAGCACCTTCTCTGTGCCTGGGAAGCAGAAGTGTTCACATTGCTTCGCAGAATCGCTTTTGTGCAGAAAACAGTAACACTTGTTCAGAAGGAAAGAAAGCACAGAGCCCCAGATTTTATGTTGTCCTGGAGAGCTTGCAGAGCACTGGGGAAAGGCAGGCAGAGAATTCCCTGCTAGCACCTTCTCTGTGCCTGTTCACATTGCTTCGCAGAATCGCTTTTGTGCAGAAAACACTAACACTTGTTCAGAAGGAAAGAAAGCACAGAGCCCCAGATTCTATGTTGTCCTGGAGATCTTGCAGAGCACTGGGGAAAGGCAGGCAGAGAATTCCTTGCTAGCACCTTCTCTGTGCCTGTTCACATTGCTTCGCAGAATCGCTTTTGTGCAGAAAACAGTAACACTTGTTCAGAACGAAAGAAAGCATGAGCCCCAGATTTTATGTTGTCCTGGAGAGCTTGCAGAGCACTGGGGAAAGGCAGGCAGAGAATTCCCTGCTAGCACCTTCTCTGTGCCTGTTCACATTGCTTCGCAGAATCGCTTTTGTGCAGAAAACACTAACACTTGTTCAGAACGAAAGAAAGCACAGAGCCCCAGATTTTATGTTGTCCTGGAGAGCTTGCAGAGCACTGGGGAAAGGCAGGCAGAGAATTCCCTGCTAGCACCTTCTCTGTGCCTGGGAAGCAGAAGTGTTCACATTGCTTCGCAGAATCGCTTTTGTGCAGAAAACAGTAACACTTGTTCAGAACGAAAGAAAGTACAGAGCCCCAGATTTTATGTTGTCCTGGAGAGCTTGCAGAGCACTGGGGAAAGGCAGGCAGAGAATTCCCTGCTAGCACCTTCTCTGTGCCTGTTCACTTTGCTTCGTAGAATCGCTTTTGTGCAGAAAACACTAACACTTGTTCAGAACGAAAGAAAGCACAGAGCCCCAGATTTTATGTTGTCCTGGAGAGCTTGCAGAGCACTGGGGAAAGGCAGGCAGAGAATTCCCTGCTAGCACCTTCTCTGTGCCTGGGAAGCAGAAGTGTTCAGATTGCTTCGCAGAATCGCTTTTGTGCAGAAAACACTAACACTTGTTCAGAACGAAAGAAAGCACAGAGCCCCAGATTTTATGTTGTCCTGGAGAGCTTGCAGAGCACTGGGGAAAGGCAGGCAGAGAATTCCCTGCTAGCACCTTCTCTGTGCCTGTTCACATTGCTTCGCAGAATCGCTTTTGTGCAGAAAACACTAACACTTGTTCAGAACGAAAGAAAGCACAGAGCCCCAGATTCTATGTTGTCCTGGAGAGCTTGCAGAGCACTGGGGAAAGGCAGGCAGAGAATTCTCTTCTAGCACCTTCTCTGTGCCTGTTCATATTGCTTTGCAGAATCGCTTTTGTGCAGAAAACACTAACACTTGTTCAGAACGAAAGAAAGCACAGAGCCCCAGATTTGCTGTTGTCCTGGAGAGCTTGCAGAGCACTGGGGAAAGGCAGGCAGAGAATTCCCTGCTAGCACCTTCTCTGTGCCTGTTCACATTGCTTCGCAGAATTGCTTTTTTGCAGAAAACAGTAACACTTGTTCAGAACGAAAGAAAGCATGAGCCCCAAATTTTATGTTGTCCTGTGGAGCTTGCAGAGCACTGGGGAATGGCAGGCAGAGAATTCCCTGCTAGCACCTTCTCTGTGCCTGTTCACATTGCTTGGCAGAATCGCTTTTGTGCAGAAAACAGTAACACTTGTCCAGAACGAAAGAAAGCACAGAGCCCCAGATTTGCTGTTGTCCTGGAGAGCTTGCAGAGCACTGGGGAAAGGCAGGCAGAGAATTCCCTGCTAGCACCTTCTCTGTGCCTGGGAAGCAGAAGTGTGCACATTGCTTCGCAGAATCGCTTTTGTGCAGAAAACAGTAACACTTGTTCAGAACGAAAGAAAGCACAGAGCCCCAGATTTTATGTTGTCCTGGAGAGCTTGCAGAGCACTGGGGAAAGGCAGGCAGAGAATTCCCTGCTAGCACCTTCTCTGTGCCTGTTCACATTGCTTCGCAGAATCGCTTTTGTGCAGAAAACACTAACACTCGTTCAGAACGAAAGAAAGCACAGAGCCCCAGATTTTATGTTGTCCTGGAGAGCTTGCAGAGCACTGGGGAAAGGCAGGCAGAGAATTCCTTGCTAGCACCTTCTCTGTGCCTGTTCACATTGCTTCGCAGAATCGCTTTTGTGCAGAAAACACTAACACTTGTTCAGAACGAAAGAAAGCATGAGCCCCAGATTTGCTGTTGTCCTGGAGAGCTTGCAGAGTACTGGGGAAAGGCAGGCAGAGAATTCCCTGCTAGCACCTTCTCTGTGCCTGGGAAGCAGAAGTGTTCACATTGCTTCGCAGAATCGCTTTTGTGCAGAAAACAGTAACACTTGTTCAGAACGAAAGAAAGCACAGAGCCCCAGATTTTATGTTGTCCTGGAGAGCTTGCAGAGCACTGGGGAAAGGCAGGCAGAGAATTCCCTGCTAGCACCTTCTCTGTGCCTGTTCACATTGCTTCGCAGAATCGCTTTTGTTCAGAAAACACTAACACTCGTTCAGAACGAAAGAAAGCACAGAGCCCCAGATTTTATGTTGTCCTGGAGAGCTTGCAGAGCACTGGGGAAAGGCAGGCAGAGAATTCCCTGCTAGCACCTTCTCTGTGCCTGTTCACATTTCTTCGCAGAATCGCTTTTGTGCAGAAAACACTAACACTCGTTCAGAACGAAAGAAAGCACAGAGCCCCAGATTTGCTGTTGTCCTGGAGAGCTTGCAGAGCACTGGGGAAAGGCAGGCAGAGAATTCCTTGCTAGCACCTTCTCTGTGCCTGGGAAGCAGAAGTGTTCACATTGCTTCGCAGAATCGCTTTTGTGCAGAAAACAGTAACACTTGTTCAGAACGAAAGAAAGCACAGAGCCCCAGATTTTATGTTGTCCAGGAGAGCTTGCAGAGCACTGGGGAAAGGCAGGCAGAGAATTCCCTGCTAGCACCTTCTCTGTGCCTGGGAAGCAGAAGTGTTCGCATTGCTTCGCAAGAATCGCTTTTGTGCAGAAAACAGTAACACTTGTTCAGAACGAAAGGAAGCACAGAGCCCCAGATTTTATGTTGTCCTGGAGAGCTTGCAGAGCACTGGGGAAAGGCAGGCAGAGAATTCCCTGCTAGCACCTTCTCTGTGCCTGTTCACATTGCTTCGCAGAATCGCTTTTGTGCAGAAAACAGTAACACTTGTTCAGAACGAAAGAAAGCATGAGCCCCAGATTTTATGTTGTCCTGGGGAGCTTGCAGAGCACTGGGGAAAGGCAGGCAGAGAATTCCCTGCTAGCACCTTCTCTGTGCCTGGGAAGCAGAAGTGTTCACATTGCTTCGC
Organism: Strix aluco; assembly: GCF_031877795.1. Taxonomy (NCBI): domain Eukaryota; kingdom Metazoa; phylum Chordata; class Aves; order Strigiformes; family Strigidae; genus Strix; species Strix aluco. The sequence goes on from NW_027436553.1 coordinate 762,524, forward strand.
AGAATCGCTTTTGTGCAGAAAACACTAACACTTGTTCAGAACGAAAGAAAGCACAGAGCCCCAGATTTGCTGTTGTCCTGGAGAGCTTGCAAAGCACTGGGGAAAGGCAGGCAGAGAATTCCCTGCTAGCACCTTCTCTGTGCCTGTTCACATTGCTTCGCAGAATCGCTTTTGTGCAGAAAACACTAACACTTGTTCAGAACGAAAGAAAGCATGAGCCCCAGATTTTATGTTGTCCTGGAGAGCTTGCAGAGCACTGGGGAAAGGCAGGCAGAGAATTCCCTGCTAGCACCTTCTCTGTGCCTGTTCACATTGCTTCGCAGAATCGCTTTTGTGCAGAAAACACTAACACTTGTTCAGAACGAAAGAAAGCACAGAGCCCCAGATTTGCTGTTGTCCTGGAGAGCTTGCAGAGCACTGGGGAAAGGCAGGCAGAGAATTCCCTGCTAGCACCTTCTCTGTGCCTGGGAAGCAGAAGTGTTCACATTGCTTCGCAGAATCGCTTTTGTGCAGAAAACACTAACACTTGTTCAGAACGAAAGAAAGCACAGAGCCCCAGATTTTATGTTGTCCTGGAGAGCTTGCAGAGCACTGGGGAAAGGCAGGCAGAGAATTCCCTGCTAGCACCTTCTCTGTGCCTGTTCACATTGCTTCGCAGAATCGCTTTTGTGCAGAAAACAGTAACACTTGTTCAGAAGGAAAGAAAGCACAGAGCCCCAGATTCTGTGTTGTCCTGGAGAGCTTGCAGAGCACTGGGGAAAGGCAGGCAGAGAATTCCCTGCTAGCATCTTCTCTGTGCCTGCGAAGGAGAAGTGTTCCCATTGCTTTGCAGAATCGCTTTTGTGCAAGTGATACCAAACTGTGAGGTGCTGATGACTCTCTTGAAGGACAGGAGGCATTGCAGAGGGATCTAGATAGATTGGAGCACTGGGCAATCGTTAATGGGATGAAATTTAAGAAATGAAAATACCGGCTTCTGCACTTGGGAGGGCGCTACGGCAGGCACAATTATAATAGGGAGAGGAGTGGCTGGAGAGCATCCCTGCAGAAGGGGTCCAGGGGCACTGGCTGACAGCAGGCTCAGTGTGAGCCAGCAGCGTGCGCCCTGGCAGCCAAGAGCGGAAACCGCACCCTGGGGTGCATCAGCCACAGCATAAGCAGCCGGGCAAAAGAGGGGATTATCCTGCTGTGTTCAGCGTTGTTGCGGCCTCACCTTGAGTGCTGTGGTAGTTCTGGGCCCCACCATTTGAGAAGGCTGTGAAGGTCCTGGAATGTGTCCCGAGAAGGGCAAGCAAGCTGGTGAAAGGGCTGGAAGGACTATCCTGTGAGGAGCAGTGGGGGACTTTGGGTTTGTTTGGCTTGGTGAGAAGGAGGCTGAGGTGTGACCTCATTGTTCTCTAGAGCTTCCTGAGGAGGGGGAAGGGGAGGGGGAGGTGCTGATCTCTTCTCCCTGGTATCCAGGGCGAGGGTGTGTGGGAAAGGTTCAAAGCTGCGCCAGGGGAGGTTTAGGGCGGACATTAGGAAGCATTTGTTTGCCAAGAGGGAGGTCAAACACTGGAACAAAATTCCTGCAGAGGTGGTTGATGCCCCAAGCCTGTCAGTGTTTAAGAGGGCTCTGGACAATGCCCTTAACAACAGGCTTTAACTTTTGGTCAGCACTGAAGTGGTCACGCAGTGGGACTGGACAATCCTAGTAGGTTTCTTCCAGCTGAACTATACATTCCCTTCCCCATTTCCGATTTCCCTTCCCCACTTCCACTTCCCTCCCAGTGAGACGAACAGCAAGGAGACTGTCGCTTGCCTGAAATGTCAGGGCTTTTTGAGCTCCAAAACCACATTCAAGGACACGCATCACAAAGGTTACAAGGGCTAACAGGATTTTATTGTTTCAGAGCAGATGCTCACAAGCATTAACATGGTGCAGATGTGTAGCCAGGAGCAGGCTGATGCAGTCCTCGGTTTAGCTTGAAAAAAACATCACTTGAAGCCTGGCAAAGGCAAGTGAGAGCCACAGAAAGTCACAAATGCCCTGCGTCGTGTGGAGGGACAGATGCGTGGATATTATGGTTAAGAAAATATTAATCTTTGCCGGAAAAAGGAAAGCAGATAACTGACTGATGCACAGAGAAGGTGCTCTTGAGAGCAAACTGAAAAGTTTTAAGAATGTGACCTTTCTCCCTTTTTTTGGGAATGAACTATTTTCACATGAATTTCCATCCTGGCATCCAAAAACCACCTAAACATTCCTGCACCTAGTTTATAATTATTTTTATATTTTTATAATTACATTTTAATAATATTTATATTTTTATAATTTTATTTTTTATTATTATATTTTTTTGCTCTTTACTTTTTATTCTTTTGATTGGGCTTTTAAAATTATTTTTATCCTTAGTTTTGCTCTCGTGTTTCTACATCCTTTCTTTCAGACTGTAAGAAAGGACGATCATCAATGCCACATTTGATTTATATAATTTTTAGAATTATATTTGTATAATTCGATGTTTTAACTGTTTATATTTGTTTTAAAAGCTATTCCTATAACTATTTTATAACTATTTGAATGGCTATTTTTATTATTAATTTTCCTCTTTACTTTTTATTCTTTTAATTGGGCTTTTTAAAATTATTTTTATCCTTAGTTTTGCTCTCGTGTTTGTAAATCCTTTGTTTCGGACTCTAAGAAAGGACGATCATCAATGCCACATTTGACTTAAATAATTTCTAGAATTCTATTTTGATATTTCGATTTTATAGCTTTTTATATTTGTTTTTATAGGTATTCCTATAACTATTTTTATAACTATTTGAATGGCTATTTTTATTATCATTTTTGCTCTTTACTTGTTATTCTTTTAATTGGGCTTTTTAAATTATTTTTATCCTTAGTTTTGCTCTTGTGTTTCTAAATCCTTTGTTTCAGACTGTAAGAAAGGACTATCATCAATGCCACGTTTGATTTATATAATTTTTAGAATTCTATTTTTATAATTCGATTTCATAACTGTTTATATTTGTTTTTATAGGTATTCCTATAACGATTTTATAACTATTTGAATGGCTATTTTTATTATTAATTTTGCTCTTTATTTTTTTTTTAATTGGGCTTTTTAAATTATTTTTATCCTGTTTTGCTCTCGTGTTTCTAAATTCTTTGTTTCAGACTGTAAGAAAGGACGATCATCAATGCCACGTTTGACTTAAATAATTTCTAGAATTCTATTTTGATAATTCGATTTTATATCTTTTTATATTTGTTTCTATAGCTATTCCTATAACTATTTTTATAACTATTTGAATGGTTATTTTTAATATTATTTTTACTCTTTACTTTATATTCTTTTAATTGGGCTATTTTTATTATTTTTATCCTTAGTTTTGCTCTCATGTTTCTAAATTCTTTGTTTCAGACTGTAAGAAAGGACTATCATCAATGCCACCTTTGATTTATATAATTTCTAGAATTCTATTTTGATAATTCGATTTTATAGCTTTTTAGATTTGTTTTTATAGCTATTCCTATAATTATTTTATAACTATTTGAATGGCTATTTTTATTATTAATTTTGCTCTTTACTTTTATTCTTTTAATTGGGCTTTTAAAATTATTTTTATCCTTAATTTTGCTCTCGTGTTTCTAAATTCTTTGTTTCAGATTCTAAGAAAGGATGATCATCAATGCCTTGTTTGATTTATATAATTTTTTAGAATTCTATTAAGGTAATTCGATTTTATAGCTTTTTACATTTGTTTTTATAGCTTTTCCTATAACTATTTTATAACTATTTGGCTGTTTGTATTATTAATTTTGCTCTTTACTTTTATTCTTTTAATTGGGCTTTTAAAATTATTTTTATCCTTAGTTTTGCTCTCGTGTTTGTAAATCCTTTGTTTCGGACTCTAAGAAAGGACGATCATCAATGCCACATTTGACTTAAATAATTTCTAGAATTCTATTTTGATATTTCGATTTTATAGCTTTTTATATTTGTTTTTATAGGTATTCCTATAACTATTTTTATAACTATTTGAATGGCTATTTTTATTATCATTTTTGCTCTTTACTTGTTATTCTTTTAATTGGGCTTTTTAAATTATTTTTATCCTTAGTTTTGCTCTTGTGTTTCTAAATCCTTTGTTTCAGACTGTAAGAAAGGACTATCATCAATGCCACGTTTGATTTATATAATTTTTAGAATTCTATTTTTATAATTCGATTTCATAACTGTTTATATTTGTTTTTATAGGTATTCCTATAACGATTTTATAACTATTTGAATGGCTATTTTTATTATTAATTTTGCTCTTTATTTTTTTTTTAATTGGGCTTTTTAAATTATTTTTATCCTGTTTTGCTCTCGTGTTTCTAAATCCTTTGTTTCAGACTGTAAGAAAGGATGATCATCAATGCCACGTTTGACGTAAATAATTTCTAGAATTCTATTTTGATAATTCGATTTTATAGATTTTTATATTTGTTTTTATAGCTATTCCTATAACTATTTTATAACTATTTGAATGGCTATTTTTATTATTATTTTTGCTCTTTACTTTTTATTCTTTAATTGGGCTTTTTTTATATTATTTTTATCCTTAGTTTTGGTCTCGTGTTTCTAAATTGTTTCAGTCTGTAAGAAAGGATTTCTAGAATTCTATTTTGATATTTCGATTTTATAGCTTTTTATATTTGTTTTTATAGCTATTCCTATAACTATTTTATAACTATTTGAATGGCTATTTTTTTATTAATTTTGCTCTTTACTTTTATTCTTTTAATTGGTCTTTTTAAATTATTTTTATCCGTAGTTTTGCTCTCGTGTTTCTAAATTCTTTGTTTCATTTTGATAATTCGATTTTATAGCTTTTTATATTTGTTTTTATAGCTATTCCTATAACTATTTTATAACTATTTGAATGGCTATTTTTATTATTAATTTTGCTCTTTTTATTCTTTTAATTGGGTTTTTACTATTTTTATCCTTAGTTTTGCTCTCGTGTTTCTAAATACTTTGTTTCAGACTGTAAGAAAGGGCTATCATCAATGCCACATTTGACTTAGGATGATAAAGTGGCAGCAAGAAAGCAGGCCAGGTATTCCCTGTTTCCTCAAGAGCGAGAATCTGCAGAATGAGGACCAGGACCAATGACACACTTTGAAAAGAGGAGGAGCTAGAAGGAGGTACGTGGTATTTTCCAAAGTATTACACTTGCCAACGCCAGTCGTACTTTCGGCCCTCCAAAACCTGCTCTGCTGTGCTTCTGGGCCAGGCATGGGAAGGAGAGCCAGGGCACGAGGGGTGTTTCTGGCTTGGTGGTGCCAGAGCCGCAGGCAAGGACGGAGCCAAAAGGACTCAGAGGAGCCCTGACAAGGGGCTGTGCTCAGTGCTACAGAGGACAAGCAGCAACCCCCGGGGGCCACCCTTGGGGCCCACCCTGGGAGTCTAGAAAGCTTCCTCCCCCCGGATGCGGGGCACGAGGGCCACCTTCATGGAGCAAGAGCAGCAGGCAACTGGCCAGCATGGCCCAAAGGACCCCTGGCCAGGGGCCGTGCTCAGCGCTGCAGAGGAAGGCAAAAAACCCCAGGGGACACCTGCTAGCGTACCGTGGGGGGAAAAAAGCCTTCCTCCCCGCAGCTGAAGGTCATGAGAGGCCATCTTCGTGGTGCACGAGCAGCAGGCAGTAAGCCAGCCAAAAGGGACCGGAGGAGCCCTGGCAAGTGGTCCTGCTCAGTGCTGCAGAGGAAGGCAAAAAACCCCCGGGGACCAGTGCCAATGTGCCCTGGGGGAAAATTCCTTCCTGACCCCAGAGTGCTGGCGATCGGCTATTCCCTGAGCAGGTGAGCAAGACCTGCCTCCTCATCCCACAGGCTGGTCACGCCTCCCAGGAGATGCCCAAGCCCTGTTCTCCCTCACCTTGGAGCCATCTCAGGGGCTTCCGAGAGTGGCCAAATGCCCCTGGTCAGATTGACCTTGGGGGCAAGAATCTTTCCTGTGCCTGTCTAGCGGGTGCTCCAAAGCACTGGGACCCCTGACAACATCCCTGCATCCCATTTCTTACGGCTGCGACGGCGAGCTCTGCAGTGCTCCTCAAGGCGGCATTCATTCCCTTCGGCTGGCCACGGCTCTCCAGCAGAAACGGCCTGATAGCCTAGGGCACATCCAGCGCTTGGTGGCTCTTCTCATCTCCTGAGGGGTTTGCATCTGTTCCCGGAAGGCTTGAAGCAGGATTTCCATCCGTCAGATGAGATTTGAAGGCGGCCCTGCCAGGAGCTGGCCTTGCAGCAGAGAACCTCCAGCATCCTCGAGCAGGTTCCAGCCTTCCTCCCTCAGCCCCCTCCCAGTAATCCCACCCTCTCCTCAAGGGCTTCCTCTCAGATGTCTTTGGGCTGCCCCTGGGGCAGCTCTGGCACAGCTGGACACTGGCAGGTGCCCCCTTTTATACTGCCCCGGGGCACTGCGACTGCTGCGTTGCCGGGGGTGACATTGTGACGTGGGGGCGGCATTGTGACGTGGGGGTGACTGACAGGGCCCCCCACGCACAGCCCCGCCCGCCCCCTCCGCCCAGCACCCTTCAGAGGAAGCCTTTGGGGTGCTGGCCCCGAGGCAGTCGCTGTGCCCAGGAGGCCCAGGGGCTGTCCCTGCCCTTGGTGGCCATGCACTGGGCACAGCTGAAACCGCCTGGAATGGTGGGGGGATGAAGTTACTGATGAGGTTATTCAGATGCAAAGGAGCTGCTTTTTTTGGTTTTCTTTTAAATTAATAAAAGCAACGATATAAACCAATCCTCTAGCACATGCCTGGTAATGAATCAGTCTGCAAAACTAGTGAAATGAGGGCGGAAAGCTGCCAGGCTATGTTGACTCAGTTAAAGAATCACAACATTTTGATGCCAGCCAGGTGTGAAGAGACAGGCCCTCGCCCCTGTCCAGACATGGCTCTGATGGAGCAGCAGGCAGAGTGAGGCTAGAGATGAGTTCCCTTGCCAGGAGTGCCCCCTCTGCAGAGGGCTGTTAGGAAGAAGACAGCCTGTCAGGAGCCAGGACTTCAAACCACATCTACTTTATCAGCTAAAACCTGCACTTTGAGTCACACTTGGAAACGAACCAGTTTCCAAGGCCGTGCATCTTAAGAGCATGCTTTCCTCTTTGCAAGGGCCCTGCAAGGCCAGGAGGTGCTGAAATAGCACATCCTGAAAGAATTTAACTCTGGCAGTACTAACTGCATTCCCAGACAGTGCTCAGTATCAATCGATCACTGCACTGACTGCCACATCCAAAAAGACAGGTCATATCGTTTAGAACAGACTAGAATAGACTGTTTCATGTGGAAGGGACGTACAGCGACCATCCAGTCCAACTGCTTGATCAATTCAGGGCTGACCAAAAGTTAAAACCTGTTGTTAAGGGCGTTGTCCAGATGCCTCTTAAACACTGACAAGCTTGGGGCATCAACCACCTCTCCAGGAATTTTGTTCCAGTGTTTGACCTCCCTCTTGGCAAACAAATGCTTCCTAATAACAGGACGTCTTGGCTCAACCGTTCATCTCCATCGAGGAGGCTGGTCCTAGCAGGGACGAAGGTCCCAGGTGGAGCTCAGTGCCTGCCAAACGCTCTTTCTGCTGGTGAGAAGCCCAGAGGTTGGCTAGGGGTACTTGGAATATCCCAAAGCGCTATCCCTAAAATTTCAGATTCAAACTCCAATTCAGATAAAACTTCAGATCTACCTTACTCCATGTTTTAAGACCTTTTATTTTAATCTTTTTAGCACTTGTCATTTATTCCTTCTTTCCATCTGTCCTGAGAACTGCAGATGATGTGGAGGATGTAGCTGTCGCTGTATTCTTCCACTTTGACAAATGTTGCTTAGTATTGCTGCTGCGGAATGAGAATCCTGGCCGGCTCCTCTGGGTCCAGGCGTTGTGTATGTGGGAATGATTTCTGGCAAGAGCATTTTGAGCACTGGCGCAGTAGCAGCTTTCCTGGTGGGAAAGGTTTCTTCTGCCCCTCCTGAGAGGTGAGCCGTGATTACCAGCAGGGGCTTGAGTTGGTTGACGGGAGGCGTGTTGGTGTCAATGAGTTGTCAGTCTTTGGAATAGAGAGGATGCCCATACGATTGACGGTGATCACACCACGCGCCGCCCGCCCCCCCCCGCCCCCCCCCCCCCCGCTAGGATTGACGCTGATCAAGCCACGCAACCAGAAGCCACCTGCAGTGACACAGGTCTGACTCCCTCCCCGCTGTCACACGAGGTCGTCTCGGCAGACACAAGGTCAGACGCTCCTGCGGGGAGCCAGGCTGCCTTGTTCGCAAAGCCCCGTCTCTCTCTCTCTCTGACTTGGTACTTAGAGAAAGACGTATTTGACCTTTTTAATTATGCTGAAAACTGTGAATTACTAAACTCTTAGTTTAGACGCATTAAGCGTTCTTTTGGGGCTAGAATGTGGTTTTCTAGATGTGATGCATTCTCATTTTCTCAAATTCTTGCAGAAGCATTTAGCCATGAGTTTTTCAAAATGAATTTTGCAGTTGTTCCAGGCCTTCCTTCACTCGAAAGAATGTATTTATGCGTCACCATTTAAAACTGCATCAGACCATCCTAGTTAAATCTACGTTTTAATAACTTTATTTATTGAAATGTTTTACAGGGTCAAACCTAATTTCTAGTAAGGAGAATTAATGGGTTTCGTTCAGTGAATGATGTCAGCATGCACAATATTATCAGTGTTTTTGAAGAAGGGATTGGTGACATGGTAATGTTAAATCACGCTTGTGACAGCAGAAACTCTGATTTCACAGGGGTGATGCCAGCATCATCCAGCAACTCGAGTCGCTTTAAAGGATCACATACAAGTCATTTGGCAAATGTTCTCTAATTTAACTGTATGTGTTAAAAATATGTTTTACTTTGAAATCCTTAGCCATCATGTTAAAAAACCCCTTCTATATTACCGGCTTCACTGTGTTACACTGAACTCAGGAGGACTGGGAAGAAAGCTTATCACAAATATACTAATGTGGATTCTTATCTCAGAATTTTTTTTGTATTTCCTTCTTAGATGTTTTTGAGACTTGAGAAAGTTTCTAAGTTTTGACATTTCACCCACCTAGTGGTGAAGGGATGGCAGTGGATGTAGTTCTTCTGGATTCTAGTAAAGGTTTTTGATAGTGTCCCTCATAGCATCCTTCTGGACAAGTTGTCCGACTGTGGGATGAGCAGGTTGATGGTGCACTGGGTGAAGAACTGGTTGAAGGGCAGAGCTCAAAGCCTTGTAGTGACTGAGGCTACATCTGGTTGGAGACAAGCCACCATCGGCGTTCCTCAGGATTCAGTCCTAGGGCCAGCTCTGTTCAGTATTTTATCAATGATCTCACTGGAGGAGTTGAATGTACCACTGGCAAGTTTGCCAGTGATACCAAACTGGGAGGTGCTGATGACTCTCTTGAAGGACAGGAGGCCTTGCAGAGGGATCTAGATAGATTGGAGCACTGGGCAATCATTAATGGGATGAAATTTAAGAAATGAAAATACCGGCTTCTGCACTTGGGAGGGCACTATGTCAGGCACAAGCATAATGGGGAGAGGAGTGGCTGGAGAGCATCCCTGCAGAAAGGGATGCAGGGGCGCTGGCTGACAGCAGGCTCAGTGTGAGCCAGCAGTGTGAGCCGAGCAGCACGGGCCGGCTCCCGCCACCCCCATCCATCTCCTCAGCCTTGTAGGCCACCACCTTCCACCCCCTGCAGAGCTCGTATTTCAGCACCCGACCGCTGCCTCCCGCTCAGCCACCACTGGACCCCTCCGCCATGCTGCAGAGCACCCCTGCGCAGTGTGGAGGACTCCTGCACTTGCCCCAGCCCCGGCGCCACCGGCCCCGCACCCTGGTCTGCTCTGGGTTTACTCCAAAGCAAGCAGGTTTAGTCCAAAACCAACGGTTTAGTCCAAAACTAGCGTGGTTATTGCAAAGGGAAGGGGGTTAGTCCAGAGCAACCGTTGTAGCAGTAACTGCGCCCTCAGGTCACGCCCCAACAGCTGCGGCCTTGAGCCCAATGGGCTCCTGGGGGGGCACAGCTCACCTGTGAGGGGGAAGGCCCCGGAGGTAGTAGACCCAGGAGACACCCCCTGCCCCAGTGCAGGACACCACCATCTTGCGGGTGACGGGGGCTGTGCCAGGGGTCAGGCCACCCTCGAAGGAGATGGAGAGGGAGGTGGTCTGCTTGGAGCGCAAGCTCTCGGGGGCCCTGAGGGTGAAGGCCAGGTGCTCCACCCGGTACTGGAAGGCCATGGGCTGCAGGAAGATGTTCTTGAAGGGGATGGAGGTGCTGTCATCAGCCTGGATGGGGGAGGGGCCCTGGGACTTGGGGGGAGGGCCAGGCCCAAGAGGGGGATGCTGTATTCCCCACCAAGCAGGGAGGAGAGCTGCAGTGTGGCCCTGGCTTCACCCAGCTGGCAGGGCTCGAAGGTCACATCCATGCTCACCTCCGAGCCTCCCGGGTTGGCAGGGGACACGCCGATGGTTTTCGTCAGGAAGCCGGCGCAGTTGGTCTGCACAGGGGAGAGAAGAGACCATGGAGGGGGCGGGTCACAAAAGCAGATCCAGCACCTCAGGAAGAAACAGAAGGTCCCCACCGTCACATTGTCTAGGGTCCCTGTCCCTTGCCTGTCACTGCGCCTGTCCCCCCCACCACTTGCCAGTGAGGAATGGCCATCAGGAGTGTCCAAACGTGCCCAGCAGGGACAACCCTGCACCCAAGTTCTGGAGGACCTTAAACCCCAGCCCTGGCAGTAACGGGGAAGTCTTGCATGGGCCACGGAACCTGCAAGAGCAGCTCCAGAAAGGGCAGCAGAGAACATCTGCAAGTGAAGACAGGCCGGCTGGGGACAAGCCCAGCATTGGTGGGGAGACCCGCAGGCTCATGTGGCCACCCCAGCTCAGCCAGGCCAAGCTAGAGGGGTAGGATCCCTTGACAGAGAGGGCTGATGCTGGCCAGACAAGCTGCCTCCCAGCAAGGGCCCAGGGCAGGCTGGGGTCACCTGGAGTGGTAGTTGGTCTTCTTCTGGGCGTAATTCATTATTTTGGTGGTCATGGTCTGACTAGAGCCCAGTGTGGTGCAGAAGTAGAGGGGCTTCTCCGGCCCACTCATGGTGGCTTTCAGGTGCAGATTGTAATAGAAAGAGCCCAAGCTGCTGCTCCGGAGCACCAGGCACCCGGTGCTCTCACCCACTTTCACAGGCTGATACTCAAAGACAAGATCATCCTGGGAGGAACCAAAGGAGAAGCCACTGAGTCAGGCAGAGATGGGGAAAGCAGGGCCTGCAACAGGGGAAATCGGTCCCTGGTGTGCTCCAGCAGTGCTGGAAGGCAGCCCAGCACCCTCCCTTGCTCCAGGTCCCTCTCTCTGGGGCAGAGCCTTGCTACATCTGGGGGACAGTTCACTCGGGGGACCGTCCCCAACAGCTCAGAGCCCTCCAGCACTATCCCAGAAGCTTCCCACCCTAAAATGCCCCTCTACTCCCCCAGGGCAAAAAACACCTATCGATCGAGGCTGCAAACTCCCTGCCAGTGGGGTGAGGCATGCCCTGCAGCCACTCTAAACTGAAAATACCCACACTAAATACAGAGCCTGTGGCACAAGGACCCGCCCTGTGAGGCCTGATGGAAACATCTCAGAAGGGGTAGCATGGCAGACTCCACCAGCGCAGGGCGATTCCCACTAGGCATCTTCTTACACTCTGCTTCCCCTCCAGATTATTAGTAGGTGGGAGCTGTCACCCTTGGGAAGAAGCCCCAGATGGTTCATGCAGGGCGTCACCCCTCAGGACCACCCACTCCCAGAAAGGCTGCAGGAGAGGAGAGCACACTGCATGAGCTTTGCTCCTACCTCCGACTGCGCAGGAACAGTGAAATGTGGGGGAACACTGATGTCGGGCACTTTGCAACGTACAGCAAACGTCACCGGGACAGGCAGAGGGTTGTCCACCTTGACGGTGGCAGACACTCTCTGCCCAACAGCACCGGTCACTTCAAGAGTGCTGATGGGTCCTGAAGCAGTGGCCTTGAAAGTCACCATGTAGAACAAGTACTCCTTGGTCACCTTGTTGAGGAAGGTCACCTGAATCGGAGAAAAAGGGCAGCGCTGGTCATTCTGCACATAAAAATATACCAGCTGTGCTGAAGCCAGCCTCAAGAGCACCAAGCTCAGCACCCTGCTTCCAAGAACGGCTGTAAGCAGCCACCGAGGAAGAGTGCGAGGATGGGGAAAGCGTGTGAGGTATTTCTACTTGATACTCTCCCGACTGCCCATTGATTCCAGCTCACCAGTGTCCTGGTCCACCTGTGCTTAGCAGCCCCCGGTGGGACCCTCACAGAGACTGACAGGTGAGTGGGGGGTGTGGAGAGATGCCTGCTGTTCAGTACCCACCCAGGACACCTACAGTCCCACCAGTGGGCACGGGGAGGTATGAGAGCAGGCGTGTAGCTTCTCAGGAAGTCAACAGCTCCTTGGAAGGCCCCACAGCCCCATGTCCACACTTACCATTGCGTTAAAGACTGCTTCCTTGTAGGAGAGGAAGGTGAGCTTGTAGTCCTTCTTGGCAGAGCCTGGCACATCAATGTATTCCAGCCCCTGCAGCACAGAACTGCTTTCCAGGTTTTCTGGTTTGAGCATGTCTACCACCACGAGGAACCTGTGGGTGAGAAGAATGCAGTGAAGGTCAACAGGAAGGACTCCCACAGGACACCCCTCATGGTGGGGTACAACCCAGCCCCTCTCTTCCTCAATGCCCCCGAGGGAGCCAGCTCTCATCTGCCTGGGAGGAAAGCCCTCCAGGACGGGTCTGCGTAGGCAGAACATGGCCAGTGTGATCCCAGACACCTACAGGCAGAAATAGCCAAGGAGAGTGAAAAGCTTGCAGGAAGGAGCTTCCAGGCAGTGGGAAGCTCTTCCTTGCACCACTGCAGGGATTGCTGATGGGATGAGACTTCCTGGGCTAGAGTCACCACTGTGTGGCCTGTTCAGCCAGTTGGAGACAGGGATGAGCTCAGTGTAGGAAGTCCTACATGGCACCTGCTGGAAATGGTCCCTGAACACTTTGGGGTCTCAGCAGTCCCTTGCAGGAGATAGTACAAGCCTGTCCCATCTGGCAATGGGAAATAGAGGGAGTCCTAGAGACAAGAAATAGGGTAAGTGAGCTCGCCTGCTCTCTGCCTGGACCAGTTACTGGCTCTTCAGCACACCTGGACAGTCCCATGTCTCAGGCTGCCACCTGAGCAGCTTTGGGCAGGTCCAGCTGGCAGACCTGTGACCGCAGCCCCGTGTCTTTCGCCGGTGGAGATGGCATCGTCGTACCCACTGGGGCTGGCGCAGTGACAGGACACGGGCAGCATGTCTGGGCAGAGCAAGCTCACAGCGGCCCTGCAGCAGAGCTGCTCTGACCATCCTAACACCCCTTTCCCTGGGCACATCAGCTGCCAGCCCTGTGCTCGTGCAGGGACAGCTGTGCTAAGGGGGTGGCAGTCCCTGCTAAGCTCGACTGCCCCAGCATTACTGCCTGTCAGCTGGCACGGCAGGGTCCCACCAGCCAGGGTGAGCCATGGAAAGTTCATATCCAGTCCTCATCTGGGGTGCCAGTGGGTCACAGCCACCTACCCTGGGGCATCTCCTCTGCCTCCAGAGCAGCTGAAAACTGTGGGACTCTTCATGCAGGGCTGTATGTTAAAGAGATGCTGAGCATGTCCAACCCCACAGGGCACGGATCTGCTGAGCACCCTGGAGATTGTGCCCACAAGTCTCCAGCCTCCACTCAGGCCTAAATTCTGGTGTGGGAGAAGGTCAGCTGGAGTGGGACAAGGACCCCAGCAGCTCCAGCACCCCAGAGCCCTTCTGCACTGACCCCCTTGATTTAAGAGCTTGCCCCTGGTCTGCCCATGCGACCAGAGGGGCCAGTCACCCCCATCTGCCCAGTCCCAGACCTGCAGGAAGGGCTCTTTCCAAAGCTCCTGAAGGAGATGTCAAGAGAGATCTCAGTGTCATTTCCCACCTGGCTGCTCATGGCCGGGGGGGGCACTGAGAAATGGCAAGGCAGCTTCTCCCCTCTAGTTCCCTGTGTGCTGCAAAAGGGCCCCAGCAGGGCAGTGCAGGCAGAATGGTCATGCCCAGGGCGTGGGGAGCCTGTGCAGCCCATAGGGCTGAGCACAGGGGTCTCTGAGCCCCCCTGGGCTGCACAGGCAACGACCAGGAGCTGCACAAAACAAACTTCATTTCCTGGACCATCAGACAGCCTGGCTTTTTAGGTTAGCTGCTCCAGTACGTTTAGTGGTCAGTCCAGACCTCCCACCTGAACTTCCCTTACACCTGGCCTCTAGCCACCAAGAAACCCAGTTTCCAACATAGGATCTCAGGATAATTTCTGTTCATAGGGGACCTCTGAAGGTCATCTCGTCCAACCTCCTGCCCAAAGCAATGAGGGTCATGCTCTGAGGGTCAGCGTGCTGGCACAGCTCACATACCTGATGCTTCTTGTTCTCAGAGCTCATGGTTAGGGGTTCGTAAGTGATCGTGTAGGGCTTGTGGAAAAATTCAGGCCCCTTCCAGTGTTGCCCCTCAATGACGCCTTGCACAGTGCAAGTCCTTATTGTTCGGGTTGGACAGGAGGATGGTCTGACTGTGCTTCTCGCGCATGGCACACGTGAAAGTCAGCGTCTGCAACAGAGGAGCACAGAGGCTGCTTGGTCACAGCGAGGAACCCTTTCCACTCTGACTAGCTTTATGCACAGGGAGAGGCTTTTCCTTGTCGTATACCAAATTTCCATTTGAGCATAGATCTTGGCGTAAATCAAATTGTTGGTTCTTAGAGAAGGAAGAGGAATGAGTCTTTTGCATGCTGGGTGAAGGGGGCTGCTGCCTCCCTAGGAGGGGAGAAAGAAAACTGAAAGCCCTGGAAGGATCTCTCTCCTGTGCAAGGACAAGTCCTGCAGCCGCGCAGTCCCTTCGTGGGCAGGCTGACGAGCAGTTCCTGATTCTCTCTTGGGAGCAAGAGCCAACACCTCCCAGCTGCATGCTCCTGCAAGGCCTGTAAGGGCCAGGAGTCCTTCACGTGGCATCCCTGTTCCCCAGGAGCTGGATGCAGATGCCTTGTCCGCTCCTAGTGCTGAATGCCCTCCCCCGCCCCGACAGGGAGGAAAAATGTGGGTGCCGGTGCCATATTGTGGCTATAGATGGGTGGCTCTGGGGGACGTGGGGGGGGTCTCAGAAAAGCCCTGCAGGGTGTCCCCACGGCAAAGGTGCTGCAGGGCAGAGCCAGGACAGCTGAGGTACTCGCTGGAGGAACAGCACCTTTAATAGGTGAGGAAGGCAACTACAGGGCTCACAGATTTTGGGAACCCTGCCCAGGGGTTTTCTCAGCTCTCTAGGACACCCAGGCAGGATGACAGGCAGGAGTGACTCTATGCCTGTAAGATTCCTCTAGTTCCTGCCCTGGGAGAGATGTGGTGCAAATGGTGGGGTAAGGGGGCACCTGTCCTGTCTCTGTTCCAGTTACCTCTTTGGACACAGGGGTCTCCATGCAGCATCCTGCCAGCGTAAGCTGGAGCGGCTCACTGCCCTCGATGAAGCACTGCAGGCCCTCGCACTGGATAGCACAGCTCAGCTTAGAGGGGCAGAAGGTCACAACGAAGGGAACGTCCATTCCTGGGAAGATGTAACCCTTTGTGGGGCTGATGCAGAAATCTGGCTTGAAGCTCTTGATGTCCCACTTAAACCTTGCCAAGGAAAGCACAAGGACAGAAAGGAACGATTAACAACCGGGAGGCTGCGAACACAACGTGCCATTTCTAATTCTCTTGTGGGCTTTTCCACAGCATCTCAGGCAGGGTGCTGAGCCACCTGGCACTAAGGCTTCAGGTTGGGCAGGACTCAGCTGCACCCATCCGTAAACAAGCTTTTGGTTGTACCCCTTGCTAAGTTCCAGGGCCTGACTGCACAGCCTTGGCTGCACAACTCCCCACTGGAATGGAAAAGCAGACGACAACTCTCTGGGCAAGCTACAGCTCCATCCAACCCTCACCCAAGCTCTCGGCCACCAGAGAGGACAGGGCTTTGCATTACTTGACTCCTATGTCGTCCGTGTTCTGCATGGTGAGGTGCCAGGATGTGTAGCTCTGCTGCACCACCACTCCGAAGCTGAGGTGTTCCTGGTCCAAGCTCACGTGGGTGCCCTGGCAGGAGCCCCGCACCATGAAGAGGGAACGCACCAGGCCACTGCACTCCAACATCACTTCTTCGGTGAACGGCTGGATGCAGCACTTTGGGGAGAAGATCACTTCCACTTTACAGGTCTCTCCTTTGGGCTTCAGGCTTAGTTCATTGGTGGGCTTCAAGCAGAGAACCTGCCCAAAGAAATGAGTGGAGACTACTTCATCGGGCAACCGAGCTGTGAATCCTCCATAGAGTCTTCCCATTCCTGTTCTGTTCCCATCAACATTGCCCCAGTCCTACTCATTCCCAGGTACACATCCTCAGCTACCAAAGGAATTTTCCTGTGATGTGTGCATCCAGCCACGGTGAGCTGGACTACGTCTTCCAAAGTAATTTCACTTGAGCTCCAGGAGAGCCATAACTCTTGGTCTTTAAAGATTACATTTCCATACCTAATACATCCTAACATATGTGTCTGAAACAGGTGAGGAATGGTACCTTCTTCTCACTTCTGGCTATGAGGGGAGTCCTGACACCTGGCTCAGATGAGGCACTCACACTGCCCAGCAGGGAGGACAGGACAGCACACAACTGTAATTAGCTACTAGCTCCCCCCAGAGCAGCTCACAGCTACCTGCAGGCATCCCTGGAGGCACAGCAAAGCGCTCTCCAGTGAAGAAAGGGGCCTTCCTGCAGCTCTGGCATGGTTGACTTGAGACTGAGCTTAAAAGTGAGAGGAGCAGCACTGTTGTTGGCTATGGTGACAATCTTCTTCACCATCTGTCCGATGGAGAGGGCTCCCAGCTTCACCACCTTTCCTTGTGGTTCCACATGAAGTGCTAAGGCTTGGACCATAGGCCCAAGCCAGAGTTGACCTATAGATGAATCCTGTATATTTTATAACCATTGTGCTAACAGGTATTATACTAAGTTATAACAAACCACCTATTCTGATATAAAGGGTGGAAGTGTTGAAGCCTGAGCAACAGGCCCTGAACCAAAACTGTTAACTCAGTATGTAATCATTAATGAAATATGCATGGAGGATGGAGCTATCTTGGATGTATCTTTCCCTTCCTTTGTATATGAATAGAATAACAGAGTCATGGAGGCAGGTGCCTGTCCTCGAGGCCTGATGTGAGACCTTGTGCATAATCCGATCCGATAAGCAGAGAAATTCCCTTAGTTTCTTCCTTGAGCCCTGGCCAGGCTCTGGGGGGGAACCTAATGTGAAATTTAAACCAGATATTTCCACTTAAAACAAAGGTGCCAGCTATTCTGGCTTGCTGATTTTTAGGTATATAAGGCTGGACCCGCTCACAGTGACTTTGGGTCCCTCACCTATGGGTGGACGCACTGCGTAGGATTTCCCACTCGCCGGGACAGGCTCAACAAATCCTCGCTGCACCCGGGGCTGCCCAGCGCCTGCAGGTCTGGATGGTGGGAACGGGTGCAAGTGGTGATGGATCTTTCTTAATCACTATTCTCTCTCTCAGGTAGTAATGATTTCATGCATTACCCTGTATTTTCCTATTTGTTTAAATGCACTATTCTGTCTTTTCTTACTGTATGTTTTCTGTATTATTCTGTTATATTATTTAGTTATTTCTAGTAAAATATGCCTGCTCTTTTCACTCTGGTGTCTGAGTTTAATTGATATCCCTAATCAGCAAAACACCACAACGTCAACCTAAGGCAGGAGAAATTAATATAAAGCAAAAGGAAAGAAGGAGAAAAGGTTTTCTGACACCCTTGTGGCAGAAAACTAAAACATGGTAGGCTGGGGAAGAGACGAGGAAAACGAGCGAGAAAGCTGTGCCCGCGGCCTGTGCCACCTGGGGTTTTAAGATTTGGATTTCATCTCACCTTCATTTCCGTGCCCCTTCCTCGGACCTCAATAGTTTGCTGGCAAAGACCGTTGATTTCAAAAGGGATGAGCTCATGGTAAGACGCAATCTCTCTGGGATAGAAAGTGATGGGCACCGCCACTGTCCCTCCTGGGCGTAGGACGTACCCTGGGAAGTCCACATGGAGGTGTGAGGTGCTGGTGAACAAGCAGCTCAGACTGGCAGAAAGCACAGCTGAGAGGAGCAGAGGTGTCACAAGGCTGTGTGTGCAACATCAGGGCTACTTAGGGCTCTCCTGTCTCCTCTCCCTGCGTCCTCAGGATGTCACCCACAGTGCTCATGAAGACATGGAGCAGGCACATGCTAAGCAAGGGCCGAAGGAGTGTGTGGAGAAGGCCTACCTCACATCCTTATCTGGCTGGTTCGTGATGATGAGGCTCTGATGGGAAGGTGCCATTCCAGCATAGTAGATGAAGCAGGTTCCAAAGTTGAGTCTGGTAGTGGAGAAGTGGACAGTGGGCACTACCACAGTGGCCAGGAACACGCAGGTAAACCCTTGTTGATCTGGCGAGGAGAAAGACAGCATAAGCCCACTGAAGAGATGGGAACTACAACTGCAAACACCGAGGAAGAGGATGGGGGGCAGCTGGCTGCACTGACAATAAGGAAAAGCAAGTGCCAAAAGACTCCAGAATGGCAATAGAAGGTAGAAGGCTTGGTCCAAGAGGGAATGGGTTTTTGGAGAGTCGTGGCCCTGCTTTGTGCAGCCACATGCTGAGCTGTGCGGCCACATGCTGGCAGGACCTTTCTGCACGGTGGGACCAGCGCAGCAGAGGCCTGGCAAGGAGAAACAGCTCCATCTCCACACACATCTAGGACCCCCCCAGATTAGGGGCAGAGGGGGCCTGGGGGATATGCCCTGCCACAAAAGTGCTGCCCAAAGTCATCCTGGGTAAGCACTTATTAAAATACTCCATTCAGAAGCTGTCAGGCTCTTTATTTCTGCAACAGGAGCCTCTTTGCCTTGTTCAGGCTCTTCAGTGACAGAGCTCACCCCTAGCTCTGGGCTCCTGCTGCCAAGCTGCTGCGTAGGAGGTGAAGGTCCCGTATTAAACCCTCGTGCCTCACCTGAAGCGTCAGCTCTACGTCTTTTAAAGAGCACATCCTCTGTGGGTGAAAAGCCAGCTGGGTCTCTGCTTTCCCCTTCGCCTGCAAGACTGTCTGAGGGGTGACAGTAAGGACCTGCTTACAGGCTGCGGGGCCACTCAGTTCCCACGAGAAGGTGAAGCTGAACTTGCTGTTATTGTGGATGCTAAAGAGATGCTGGACATTCTTGTTCAGCTGTACCTGCAGGGAAAAGCAGTGAGGACTGGGGGTTAGAGCACATGCAAAGTGTCAGCTGGCCCAGCAAGTGCTCCTCCCTAATGTGCTCCTGCATTTTTCATATTCAGCTAATGACCTGTATGAAAGATCAATCTCCCTCCCTCCAGAGACCCATAAATGAAGAAAAACATTCCCTTGTGTTCAAACATCTCTGTGAAGCTCCTGGTTCAGGCCCAACGTTGCAGGCCTTTGTGGGGCAAATGGTTCAGGGAAGCAGTGCTGCTCACCTCCTTGAAATCAATGACGTTGATCTCCTGTGCACTGAGCTCCGTGACACAGCCGTCGCTGTCCTCACACCTGACAGACGTGTGCACGCTATAGCCGGTGGCCTTGATATTCAAGGAGAGGGGCTGGGTCTTCCTCTTGACATCGCACTTGAGGCTGAAGACCGCCTCTCCTTCTAGCGTTGGTGTGAAGAAGACTGTAATGGGAAACCTGGCGAGAGAAGACCCTTTTTGCTCCATTTGCCATCTCTTGGCTTTCCTGGCCACACGTTGCCTGCTCTATGGGAGAGCAGCTGTGCAATGGCCCTGGTGAGGCCCCAGGCCTGGGAGAAAGCAGGAGCAGCACTCTGCCTTTCCAGGGCCTTCCACTATGGAGCAAGCCCTGGTCAGCCCTGCTTAGGGTACGATGATCCCATGCAATGAAATGCCAGAGGATACAACAACAAGGCATCAAACCCTGAGCTAACGCTGACCTTACTGCCCTGTCCACGTGCTACAGGGCACCACCGGGTCGAGACCCCGCTTCTGTCCCAGACACAAAGGAGGGCACTCATGGAGACCCCCAGTCTCTCTGATCTATATGACAAGGGTAAGTAACATCCTCTTTGCCAAGAGGAGTCGTCCAGCTCCCGTGACAGCAGCACAGCGTGGGTGCCACCAAACTGCCTCTTTGTAATTTTTGTGGGTAATTTCTGGGTATGTGATCAAAACCAAACAAACTACAGAGATTTAAGGAATTACCACTTCTCAGGTGAGCCACAGTAACTGATGCAGGATGCTTTCTTGCACTCTGTGGCAAGCCAAAATTCAGCATCTTTTAAGACACAGCAAAGCTGCCTGGAGCTAATGTGTTCTCCTTACACCCTGGCAGGCTGGGAGTGGGCACAGGGACATCCATGATGGATCAGCAAATGAGTTGGTGACTGCTTATACCGCTTGAACTCACGATCACGTCTGAGCACAAATCATGGCTGCAGTTTACAAGAAAAGAGCATCTGCTTTCTGACAGGTGATCCTGCAAAACACAGCTAGTCGCCTAAGCCTGTTGCTGTCCCCCATGACGGGCTCAAATGCTGCCTGCAGTGCTGCTTCTGTGCTTTGTTGCTTTTGGCCCTGCACCGACCGCGCATGGTGGGCTTTCTCGCTAAAGGAACACAGGGAAGAGAGGAGACCTTGCCCACTTAGAGCTGCTGGCTCAGGGGTCACAGGGGTAATACCCCCAAACATGCTTTTGTCACCAAAACTAGAAGATCCAAAGCCTGAATTTCTGCACCCACCTCTGCTTGCTTCCCTGGCTGGATGCGACCTCTCTCTGTGTGGCAGAAGGCGGCCACCTGTTCTGGTGGGGCTTCAGGGTCTTGGCAAGTCCACTGGAAGGAATACGTGGAACTGGATGGGTTCATAACCATGAAGGTCCTGGGAACACAAAGCAAAAAGGACTACTAAGGTGGTGCTGGGACATTAGTGACTCTGTCCTGCAGCAGACATCAGGCACTGCCCGTCCTCGACACTACCCGGAAGGAGTTATTTGGTACAGTGGAACAAGATTGGGAGCACAAACATTTCATCTGCTTTATAAGGGCCCTGTCTGTTTCCTGGGTGGCTACAGATTAACGTCTATTGACAAAGAAATTCGCAAGGATATAGCCAAAGTCTTGCATGCTAAAACGATAAGATCAAGCGAAAATGGTAAAATCAAGTCCAGTCAGACTCCTTTGGAAGATGGTACTCTTGGTTGTGGTTGCAGCCTTCATTGACCATGTCTGACTGGTATCTCAAAAGAGCAAGAATGTCCCAAGGATGCTCTTCAAAGGGACGAAGGTTGTACTGGCCCTATTGCACAAGCTGGGGTTACGTGGTCGTCCCAGACTGACCCATACCTTATTGAAGAAAGGGACAAAGAGAACAAAAAATGGGCCAGTTGGACTTCAGTGACCACCTTGTGCCAGGTCCAAAACAGACTCATGGCCAAGGGTCAGCAGATCAGAGACAAGGCACAAATGTGCCCTGAGGCTTGGAAGAGCAGCTGGAGAGGTCTCTGGTTAAGAAGGGTGACCAGGAGACGGTCATCAGGAGAAGCCATGTCCACACACTTACCTGCTGTGCCTGCCACGCACTCCAATTGCCTCAAACTCAATCACTCTTGTGTTGAGATCTAACGTTGCCCCCTTTGGTCCCTGCAACTCTGGTACACGCCTTTTTGCAGTGATGTAGTCAGAGTCTTCCAGCTCAAAGTGGCAAAGTGACATCAGGCTTCTCCCCTTCACAGCCACCTCCGGGCCCTTCTGATTTGGCCTCAGGTTAGGAATACTAGAAAGAAAGGGACCAGTATTAGCCAGACTAACATTTCCAGCCAGCCAGCTGCTTGTTTATCTCCTTGTGCAGCACAGTGTTGCATCCTCTCTCCATGCAAGCACCGATCAGCAAATCAAACAGAACTGCACTCCCCACCAGAGGCAGTGGAGGTGAAATGGCAGAAACACAGAGACTGACTGCAGCACACAGGTTTCTAGGTAGATAAGGTGGCCATGCTTGTCTGATAAGAAAGCATAGCTAGGGACTAGCTGGCCCCTTGACAGCCTTTCTGGATCTCTCGTTCCAGATTTTGGAACCCTCCGGAAGCTTAGTATTTCATACAGTGTCTTGTCCCAGTGTCTCCATACCTGCTTCTACCAAGGCTGGATGATAATTTGCCTTTGCTCCTGTATGTTGGTTGTTTCTGCTGCCTCACTGGGGCTGGCTGTCCCCAGGTCTGCACTCCCACCCACCCCAATCACAGGCAATACCACAACTACCCAGCAGTAGCACGAGTTGAAAAGTGCCTGGATGCTTCCTACCTGCAGAGCATACGGCTCTCAAAGTCCCCCACGTACACCAGAGAGAACTTCATCTACAAGAGCTGCTCCTGTCCTGCAGGGATGGTGCTGCTGCGGGGCTTGACAGAGAACAGTGAGGAGGCACTGACGGTGTTCAGAGACGAGCTCAGGGAGGAAGAGACCTGCTCCAGAGCGCGGCCCAGCTGGCTCGAACAGCGGCTAGACTGGAGCTTCACAGAGGCACCAGAAGTGGAGGCGAGGAAACCCCCTGCAGTAAAGGAAGAGGTTATAGCATGACATCTTCTTTCAAGGAGAAAATCCTTTGTTCCCAGCAACTCTGCCTCCTGCTGCAGGTGGACAGAAGGGAGCTGGGATGCACTTGGAGCACCTCTGGCCAAGGGTTTTCAGCAGGACTCCCAGTGAAGCAAAGGGAAAGTGTATGTTAGCAAATTCAACAGGCCCAGGACTGAAGTCAACTGCTTCACTCCAGTCTGTTAAACTCTCTCCATCTCCAGGACTGGGGACCTAATGCAAACTTCTGCAGAATGGTTTCTGGCCAGCTTTCATTCCCGAATCATGTCCAGGAACTAACAGTAGAGATGTGTGTGTGTTACAGCACCTGGATAAATTTCTGGGCATCATTTCATGTCCCAGTACAGCCAGCCTCAGAATCACAGAATCATCTAGATTGGAAAAGACCTTGAAGATCATCCAGTCCAACCGTTAACCTAGCACTGACAGTTCCCAACTACATCATATTCCTAAGCGCTATGTCGACTCTACTCTTAAACACCTCCAGGGATGGGAACTCCACCACCTCCCTGGCAGCCCATTCCAACGCCCAACAACCCCTTCTGGAAAGAAATACTTCCTAATATCTAGTCTAAACCTTCCCTGGTGCAACTTGAGGCCATTCCCTCTTGTCCTATTGTCTATGACTTGGTTAAAGAGACTCATCCCCAGTTCTCTGCAACCTTCTTTCAGGGAGTTGTAGAGGGTGATGAGGTCTCCCCTCAGCCTCCTCTTCTCCAGACTAAACAACCCCAGTTCCCTCAGCCGCTCCTCGTACGACATGTGCTCCAGACCCTTCACCAGCTTCGTTGCCCTTCTCTGGACACGCTCTGCTGACGTGGAAGTCCCGGACACAACTTATACGACCAATTTGATCAAGTTGATGCCACTTTATTACAGGATACACATCAATTTATACACTATCAGAAGCTTCACGCAGCGCTATCTTCTTGTTAATAGGCTAAAGCTACTTGTTCACTCGCCCTTCTGCCCTCTATGATTGGTCCCGGTGTGGTGTCCATGCGCTGCTCTCCCCCCAGGTAGACCCCCTGTTTTCGACATTCCAACATCTTTATCTCTTGGCCAGGAATGTAGTTTCTCAGGCCATCTCGGCCTTGTTTATGTCCTTGAACACAGCTGCAGCTTGCTGTTACAGTGAGGCCCCTCGGTCTGGATCGCTCACAACATGTCCGTTGTTCTCCAGCAATGCCACAATGCTCGAGTAATTCAATGTCCTTTTTGTAGTGAGGGGCCCAAAACTGAACACAGTAATTGAGGTGCGGCCTCACAAGTGCCGAGCACAGGGGGAAGATCACTTCCCTGTCCCTGCTGGCCACGCTACTGCCGATACAAGCCTCAGTGCTTAGCATTAAGGATATGTTCATTAAGGACAGCATTAAGTCCTGCTCCCCTGTCGCCTGCAGAATTGAGTTTTGTTTGTTACATGTGGTGGAGAGAAGGCTTTGGGGAACAGCGCTGCTCTGACCTTCACACCCTTTCCCCCCTTCCTCTTTGTCGGGCTTTCATAACCAATGACCAGAGAGCTGATGGCACAGCCCAGCAGACTGGCTTCAGCACAAGTGTGCCCTGTGCCGGGGAAGAGCCAATGCCAGGACGCACAGAGGAGGGAGATAAGCATGTTCAGGGCATCAAGGACTTGGGCTGAGTTGTCCCATCTTGACCATCAGGCAAGCTGCCTGTGCTAGGAAACACATGGGTTGCCAGCTCTCCTCACTCCTGTTTCTGATGAGACCTCTTGGACACACAGCCCTGTTTCCCTGTAGAACCACGCTGCTCCCAAGCAGACTGTGCGCTCAGACACAACCGCGTTACTGCGGGTTGGTGAGTCACGGCCCCGCCATTGAGCTCCAATGGCTGCTGTGAGCAGGGGCTCTGCCTGCAGCAAACACTCCCCTGCCCGAGTTAAGAGGGTTAGTTTTCGACAGTGACGTCGCATTTTCCCTGGATCAGGGAATTGCACACGGACAGTGACTGCAGGTCAGCTAACTCGTCGTTACACCATGAATTTTCCCCAGTCTCAGAGACTTCCCAAAGAGGTGCCCGAATCTCCCCCTTCCCAGACCTGACCCACCACGTGGCTCTCCCCCGAGCCAGGCTCAGCTCCCGTGCAGAGCACAAGTGTCAGAACACTCACAGGAGGCTCTGAAAGGTAGAGAAGGGGCAGGGAAAAAGTCTCCAGCTGCAGCTGGGAAGATGCTGATGAAAGTGGACAACCAGACAGGGACAAAAAAGAAATTCATGTTTTGGGGGGAAGCGGCATGGTCATCTCCCCAAGCCCTCAGCTGCCAGCCAAAATGCCCTGGGCACCCTGAGCTGTCACACAGAGCCAGTCCCTTACCATCCAGACTGGGTGGGAGCGGCTCCCCAGCATGGCTCACTGCACTTTCATCCTCCATGGCCGCCATCCAGGTGTATTCCAGGGCCACATTCCCTGTATTGGACAGCTGGAAACTGGAAAGCAAGGAGGAGTTTAAAAAAAAAAAAAAGAAAAAGCCTAATAAATACAAAGTGAGTAGAGAAGTAACACTGTGTGGTGGGCTCCTGACACCCCTTTCTTTATGCTGAGTAGCATCTTCTTTCCCAGACAACTCTGCCACATCTAGATTGCTGCCCTGGGCTGCCCCAGAAGTATTTCCGAGTTTGGAAGTTACAGAGGAAAGGGCAGACATGGTGCCCAGGAGACTTATTCTGGTCTTACGTCTCCGTTTCACATTATTTTGACTGCAAACCCGTCCTTGAGCAGATAAGGACAGGCACCATGCAATGAAAGCAAAACCACGGCTGTTCTCAGCAGAAAGGCACAGCAGAATTGAACCTCTGCTGGCACGCCTTGGTGCAATGGCAGCCACCATCTCCTGCTTGGCTTTCTGTGCATATATATGGGCCCCAGCACCCAGCCAGGACTTGGAAAGGATGAAACAATAAAGGATTTGTTTAAAAGGATGAACAGCAGGTGAGACTGAATGTAAAGCCCGAGAAGGGACTCAGGTCCACATGTGGGAGATCTCCAGGCCCTGGGATGTGCCAGATTATGTGTGGAAGCTGAAACCTCAGACTCAGCAGGCAGGAGCACCCCCCTCTAAGGCTGATCAGCCTGTTAGAAATCAGAAGAGGTTTATTAAGTGGCTGAGCAATAAACATGTCAGTGTAACTTTAGCGGGCACAGGACCATGAGTAGAAGGAAAAGCAGTGGCCACTGGAGAGCACAGCACAGCTCTGGGGAAGCAGACATGGGTCAGCCCTGGGCAAAGGCAGTCCCCACTTGTAGGTCCCTGTCTGGCACTCATGTGAACATCCTCGTCTGGAAGAGCAAGGTCTCCTTGAACTCAATCATGTCCGTCTTCAGCTTGAACTTGGCATAGTCAACGACAGCACTGAGGCGAAGTTCCACCTCACGGATGCTCTTCTCCAGGACAGTGTGAGCTGGTTCTGGGTCGGTCTCGATCACCTCCAAACAGGAGAGGGAAGAATCACTGACCAGAGCCCAGAAAGCCAGGCTGAGCAGGGAATCTTTTGGCCTCTAAAATCAGCCACATATAAGGGCTAGAAAGGACCATTCCCATTTATTTCCCTCGAAAGATAACCAAATTTGACCCTTCCGCTATAGTATTTGTTTCTACCTACTGATCACAGCAGTCACCACGACTGTGAATACACCCATGGGGACTATGACCGGGTATCAGCCTCTGTGTTTCAACCCTGTAGTGTCTGACCTTTTTCCTGGCCTCCTACAAGTCCAGCAGGCTTCCAAATCAGGATTAAGTTCCCCTGCTGGAGCTCTGTGGATGGAGAACCCCAAGACTGAACAAACCTAGAAAGCACCTTTTCCTTCTTGTCTCAGGAGAAAGTGCTTTCCAGATGTCATGTGCGGGGCAACAGCCACACTGGTGGTGGCTGGGGATGGGCATTTTGGGATGGGAGTGAACTCACTAGGAAAGTCTCCGACTGCTGATGCTCTGATGGGGAAGAAGTTCGGTTTACAGGTCTTAAAATGGTTCAGAAACTGGGGAAGAACCATCACCCAAGATAAATGTGTCTGGCAACAACAATAGTAAAAGCAAGAGTTTCTGGAGATGACACTTCTCCAGACTCCTGCGTGACTGCCATACAGTACCTGGGCTGCTCCATAATGAGACATCCTACACCATACAGAGACCACAACCAGAACCTCTGGTACCAGTGTAGGCAGAGCTCAGAGCTCGCCCACAGCGTGCTGGTGGGCTAGCCAGCACACACAGAAGAGCACTAGTGTTGCTCTCCACTTCAGAACAAGAGACAGAGCACAGTGGATTTAACTCCTTGTTGGTGAAAAGGTACTGAATCAGGTGAAGAGATTTTAACACCATAAAATGTATTATCATAAAATGTGGCATTCAACACAGGCTGCAACACTTCTGCTTTTGGCAGAGACCAATAGTTTGCAAGTGGCAAAATGTCTCTTGTCAAAAAGACTTCCCCATCTTGTGGGGGTGTATCAGGCCACCGTGCATCCACCTCTCCTGAAATGCACTGCTGGTTAACCGCACAGGTGGATTAAATGTCAGGAGGAGGCAGGAACTGCTTAGCCAGCAGAGATGGCAGCCTGCTGCCGTTGGCTGTTCTTCTTGTGGATGCTCAGTTAGCTTTTGCTATTGTGCTTCTTACCTTCTTCTTGACAGGCCATGTGGCTGCCGGGCCCCTCATGGCATCCACCCACTTGACGGTGTGCAGGCAGTCGTCCCAGTCGGGAACCTGCTCTGGCAGCAGCTGCAAAGCGATCCGAGCCACCTTACACCTCACAGGGTGCTTTTTGAAGGCGACTGCAATGTCCGATCTCAGGGTCACTGTGATGTTCTTAGCACAGCCAGCATGGAGGTGTCCCACCTAGGCAGAACCAGAGACCGAAGACCAAACTGGAATCCTTGGCAAGGGCAGGACTGACAGCAAAGGGACTGATGTGCTGAGCAGCTGTGCCAGGAATCTGCGTCTTACTGTGTATCTATCTGAAGTTTGATAAAGTACAAACAAAAGATGCCACCTCCCGTAACATGGAGCCTTTTCTGTGGGGCAGACAGCCCTGCCCCAGCAAAGCCAGGGATCGCAGCTCCTACATGGCTCTGAGCCGGGCTCTCACTGGTCTGTGGGGACTCCCTGCGAGCTCCCGGGAACCCGCCGAGCACTGCTTGAGCAGCGGGGAAAGGCAGAGCTGTCCAAGCTCACCTGGGGGGAGAAGTGAAACAGGGCGCCTGCCAGCCACTCAAACCACATCGCCTCCGTCCTGCTGCGATTGGTGATTGTGAAGCTCACGGTGTAGGGTGTCCCGATGTGACAGTCCCCGAACTGCATGTGATCCACCTCTGGCAGCTGTTAACAATGAGAGCAAGGGATCTCAGTGTGTGGTGAGGTCCATCTGCCCCCCCCCATCTACAGACACGTTATGTCCAACTCTTCCTTGCTCCAAACCTTCCTCCCCCTGGGAGATGCAGCTGCTCCCCATCCTACCACTTTCAGGGAAACGCCCTGACACATCCCTAAACATGTGGTTGCAGCTGTGCAGAGACATGCAGTACAGCCTGCACTGCCTCTGTGCACACGGCTGGCACGCTCACAGACCGCCAGCTCCGCTGGGTGACAGCACAGGCCTGCTCATATAGAGGACACAGATTATCATACACGGTCTTCATCTCCACAATATCCCACGGGCGAGCAGACCTCCTTTTAGAGATACTCAGCTGAATGCTGGTATCTCTGACCCCACCCTACTAGCCTGTAAGCTTCTCCCTTGACAGAGGATCTTCCCTTTGTTCTCAAGTGTGGCTGCTCTCCAGGCTACAAAAGGCAACAGGATCTGTCTCCTAAGGTTGGACCACACCTGCACCAGCACAAGGTGAGCAGAAATGTGGATTTTCCTATTCCTTGCTCCATCTTGTCAGTCTCTCCTCTCTTACCCTCAATTATGTCTTCCTCCATATTGCCCTCAGTGTTCTCCTCGCTGTTTGCCATTAGTTCATGGATGTTATCTAGCATGAAGTCATCCTCGTAGCCTTCACCCACCAGCTGAATGTTGGTTTCTTCGTAGGGGTTGTCCACCACTGATAGGTGGATCCTCGCTTCCACACATTGGGCCAGGGTGGGTTTGAAAAGCACATCAAACTCTGCTGATTCCCCGTGATGCAGGACCAAGGAAGCGGTGTGAGGCCTCCTCTCTGCACAACAATGGAAATCAGAGAAAAGTGATACAGCTGTAGAGAGAAAAATATTTCCATGGGGTATAGGAGGAGTAAGAGGTTGAAACCCAGCTGTCTCTAAGCACAGGTTCTCCCACCGATGATTCCAGACCCTCCTCCTATGGTCACAAGACTATGACACCACTGTGCATATCACTGCTAAAGTGTCTTAACCTCAGGGTAACACCCAGCTCTCACTCAAACTGCACCCAGCCAGCTCCTGCTATACATAAAGCTGAGTCAAAGGGTGGTTTTGATTTCTGTTGGCTGGCTGTGGGCTCAAGGGCTGCCTCCATTCAGGCTGGTAACTTCCCAAATGCAGCGAAGACCTCACTGAAGTGGTGATAGTCCCCCACAACTCAACCCCACCATGTCCAGAAGAACAGAAAAACTTCCTACAACTTGTTAGGAGGAAACCCTACAAAGCATCCACATGAAAAACTAGGGGTACAGAGAGCCCCAGGAAAGAAACTGTGTCTAACATCTGGCTGCTGCTTGGCCAAGCCAAGAGCAGGGCACACATCTTCCCAATGACTGACCACACTTGATGGTTATTGAATTTACCTTCTCCAGGAGCGTCCTCCTCCATGCCTGCAGCTTGGTAGATGCAGTGTGTGGCGGGCCTGGCTTTCAAGAAGAAAACTCCCCCTTCATCCAACAGGTTTATCATCAACTAAGAAAAGGGAACACAGAACACAACCCCACTGGTGTGGGTACAGGGTGGCATGTGGATTGACAACGCACTGCTGCTGGTCCAGAATGGAGAACCCAGCATGCTACCCTGCTTCAAACACAGCTGTTAGCACAAAGTTTAAGTAAAATCAGACAGGAAAAAAAACTGTTCAGAGGCATTGGAATGTAATTAAAATACAACCAAACAGTACAGAAAATACTAAAAGGAGCAGAATGTAATTAAACTACAATAGAGTTTAATTCAAATGTAGTAAAATGGGAGTACAGGAGTACTTTGACCCCAGCTTTAAGGCAGGCCTAATCCTGGGTTGCAACCCCAGACTCCTCCAAGGAAGATACCCAGGATTTTTTTTCTCCTGTAAAGCAAGAGGTTTGCTCCAGAACCCACCCAAGACTCCTCTCAGGCATGTCCTGCAGTGCTTTGACCCCAGCTTTAAGGCAGGCCTAATCCTGGGTTGCAACCCCAGACTCCTCCAAGGAAGATGCCCAGGATTTTTTTTCTCCTGTAAAGCAAGAGTTTTGCTCCAGAACCCACCCAAGACTCCTCTCAGGCATGTCCTGCAGTGCTTTGACCCCAGCTTTAAGGCAGGCCTAATCCTGGGTTGCAACCCCAGACTCCTCCAAGGAAGATGCCCAGGATTTTTTTTCTCCTGTAAAGCAAGAGGTTTGCTCCAGAACCCACCCAAGACTCCTCTCAGGCA